>NW_012109674.1:17140-43992 GCF_000951045.1 Mandrillus leucophaeus | reverse complement strand
TACTGGAGAGGATGTGGAGAAATAGGAACACTTTTACACTGTTGGTGGGACTGTAAACTCATTCAACCATTGTGGAAGACAGTGTGGCGATTCCTCAAGGATCTATAATTAGAAATACCATTTGACCCAGCCATCCCATTACTGGGTATATACCCAAAGGGTTATAAATCATGCTTCTATAGAGACACATGCACACATGTGTTTACTGAGGCACTATTCACAATAGTGAAGACTTGGAACCAACCCAAATGCCCATCAATGACAGACTGGATTAAGAAAATGTGGTACATATACACCATGGAATACTATACAGCCATAAAAAAGGATGAGTTCGTGTCCTTTGTAGGTACATGGATGCAGCTGGAAACCATCATTCTCAGCAAACTGTCACAAGAACAGAAAACCAAACACTGCATGTTTTCACTCATAGGTGGGAATTGAACAATGAGATCACTTGGACACAGGAAGGGGAACATCACACACTGAGGCCTGTTGTGGAGTTGGGGGAGGGGGGAGGGATAGCATTAGGAGATATACCTAATGTAAATGACGAGTTAATGGGTGTAGCACACCAACATATGCACATGTATACATATGTAACAAACCTGCATATTGTGCACATGTACCCTAGAACATAAAGTATAATAAAAAAATAAAATATTTTAATTGACAAAAAATAATTATACGTATTTATGGGGTACATGGTGATGTTTCAATACATACAATGTATAGTGATCAGATTAGGATAATGAGCATATCCATCATCTCAAACATTTATAATTACCTTGGGTTGGAAACATTCAATATCCTCCTGCTAGCTATTTGAAACTATATATTACTGTTGGCTATAGTCACCCTACAGTGCTAAAGAGCCCTGGAATTCATTCCTCCTATCTAGCTGTAATTTTGTATCCTTCAGCAAATCTCTCCCTTTCCCCAACTTCCCCTTTCCTTTCCAGCCTCTAGTATTTTCTGTTCTACTTTTTACTTCAATGGGATAAACGTTTTTTAGTTTCCACACATAAGAACAAGTCGTGTTTAACTCTCTGTTCCTGGCTTATTTCATGTAACGTAATGTCTTCCAGTTTCATTTATGTTACTGTGAATGACAGGATTTCGTTCTTTATGACTGAATGGTATATTTTCTTTATCCATTCATCTTATTGGACAACTAGATTGATTCCGTATCTTGGCTATTGTGAGTAGCTCTGTAACAAACATGAGGGTGCAGATGTCTCTTCAATATAATGATTTCCTTTTCTTTGGATAAATGCCCAGTAGTGGGATTACTGGATCATATGGGGTTGTATCTGCAGGTTTTGAGGGACCTTCCCACTGTTTTTCATAGTGACTATGCTAGCTTACATTCTTACCAACAGTGCATGAGGGATCCCTTTTATTTGCATCCTTGCCGACATTTGTTATTTATTTATTTTTTTGTCTTTTTGATAATGGCCATCCCAGTTAGGGTGAGATGATACCCCATCATGGTTTGATTTGCAGTTCCCTTCTAATTAGTGATAACAATCTTTTTTTCATATATTATTTAGCTGTTTGTTTGTGTTCTTTTGAGAAATGTCTGTTCAGATCATTTGCACATTTTCTAATTGCATTGTTTGTGTTTTTTTATTTTTTATTTTTTGCTATTGAGATGTTTGAGTTCCTTGCATATTTTGGATATTAATCCCTGTCAGGTGAATAGTTTGAAAATATCTTGTCCCATCCTGTAGATTATTTTTTCAATATGTGAATTGTTTCTTTTGCTTTGCATAAGCTTTTTAGTTTGATATAATTCCATTTGCTTATTTTTGCTTTGGTTGTCTATGTTTTCTGGTCGTGTTTATAAAATCTTTCCCAAATTCAAGTCCTGAAGCATTTCCCCTATGCTTTCTTCTAGTAATTTTATAGATTTGGTCTTACAGTTAGGTCTTTGGTCCAGTTTGAGTTAATTTTGGTATAAGGTTAGAGGTAGCAGGTCTAGTTTTATTCTCTGCATATGGATATCCAGTTTTCCCAGCATTATTTATTGAAGAGACTGTCCTTTCCCCAATGCATGTTCTTGGTGACTTTGTAAAAAATCAGTTGGCTGTAGATATGTGGATTATCTTCTGAGTTCTCCATTCTGCTCCATTGTTTTATGTATCTTTTTATGCTGTTTTAGTTACTACAGCTTTGCAGTATATTTTGAAGTCTGGTAGTGTCATATCTCCAACTTCGTTCTTGTTGCTCAGGATTTCTTTGGCTACTTGGGGTCTTTCATGGTTCCTTACAAATTTTAAGATTTTTTTTTTCTATTTCTGTGAAGAATGTCCTTTTTATTTTCGTAGGGATTTTAATGACTTTATAGATTGGTTTGGATAGTATTGTCATTTTAACAATATTACTTCTTTCAATCCGTGAGCACGGGACGAGGATTTTAAGTCCTTAGCTAAATTTATTTTTAGTTTTTTTTGTTTCTGTTTTTGCTATTATAAATAGGATTGTCTTCTTGATTTCTTTTTCAGCTAACTTGTTCATGTTTTAAAATACTACTAATTTTTGTATATTAATATTATATTTGTATATTAATTTTGTATTCTTAAACTTTATTAAATTTATTTGTCAGTTTTGAGAGTTTTTTGGTCAAGTGTTAGGTCTTTCTGTATATAAGATCATGTCATCTACAAACAGGGATAATTTGACTTCCTCCTTCCCAGTTTGGAAGCCTGTTATTTCTCTTGCTTAATTGCTCTGGCTAGAATACCCAGTATTATGTTGAAAAAGAGTGGTGAGAGTCAACATCCTGGTTTTGTTCCAGTTTTTAAAGGACAGGCTGAAAGTTTTCCCTCAATCTGTAAGATATTAGCTGTGGTTATGTCATTTATGACTTTTATTATTTTGAGGTACTTTCCTTCTATTCCTAATAAGAGGTTTTTTTTTTTTTTATCATGGAGGAATGTTGAATTTTATCAAAACCTTTCCTGTATCTATTGCATGATTATATGACTTTGGCCTTCATTGGATTGATGTGATATGACATTTGTTGATTGGTATATCTTGAACCATCCTTGCATTCCTGAGATAAATCCTGCTTGACCATAATGTATTACCTTTTTGATGTGTTGTTAGATTCAATATGATAGTATTTTGTTAAGGATTTTCTTATCTGTGTTCATTAGGGATTTCGGTCTGTAGTTTTCTTTTGTTGTTGTGTCCTTGTCTGGTTTTGGTATTAGGATTATGCTCACCTTATAGAATGAGGAGGAATTCCGTCTGCTTTAATTTTTTGAAATAGTTTGGAAAATTGGTATTAATTCTTCTTTAAAGGATCAGAAGAATTTAGCTGTGAAGCCATCCAATTCTGAACTTTTCTTTGTTGGAAGACATTTTATTACTGAGTAAATCTCATTGCTTATTATAAGTCTGTTCAGGTTTTCTATTTCTTCTTGTTTCAGTCTTAGTAGGTTGTATGCACTCAAGAATTTATTTTCCTCTAGGTTTTCAAGTTTATTGTCATATAGTTGTTCATCATAGTCTCTAATGATCATTTGTATTTTTTTCATCTGGTTTTATTTATTTGAGTCTTAGCTATTTTTTTCTTGGTTAACCTAGGTTGTGATTTATTGATTTTGTGTATCTTTTCAAAAAACTGACTTTTTGTTTCATTCATCTGTGTTTTTTTTTAGTTTCATCTTTGTGTATTTTCTGTTATTTATTTCTCTTGCTTATTGCTCTGGCTAGAATATCCAGAACTATGTTGAATAAGTGTGGTGAGAGTTGACATCCTTGTCTTGTTCTGGTCTTAAAGGAAACATTGAAAGCTTTTCTGTAAGATATTAGCTATACATTTGTCACTTTGATATTAATATTAAATTGATCTTTAATTTAATCTTTACTATTTCTTTCCTCTACTAATTTGGAGTTTGGTTTGGTCCTGCTTTCCTAGTCTCTTTGTCCATTGTTAGGTAGGTTGTTTATTTGAAATCTTTCTAGTTTTGATATAGGCATTTTTGCTCTACACTTGCCTCTTACTACTGCTTTTCCTGTGTCCCATAGATTTTGGTATGTTGTGTTTCTATTTTCTTTTGTTTCAAGGAATTTTTAAATTTCATTCTTAATTTCTTCCATTACTCATTGATCATTCAGGAATACATTGCTTAATTTCATGTATTGGTATAGTTTCAAATGTTACTTTTGTTATTGATATTTAGTTTTATTCCCTTGTGGTCAGATGAAACATTTGATATGACTTTGACTTTTTAAAGCTTTTTAAGACTTCTTTTGTGTCCTAACATAATGGTCAGTCTTGGAGAATGTTTCATGTGCTGATGAAAAGACTGACTGCTCTGCAGCTGTTGGGTGAAATGTTCTGTAAATGTCTGTTAGGTCTGTTTGGTCTATGGTGCAGTCTAAATATGATATTTCCTTGTTGATTTTCCATCTAGCTAATCTGTCCAATGCTGAAAATGGGGTGTTGGAGTCCTCAATTATTATTATATTGAAGTCTATCTCTCTCTGTAGATCTAATAATATTTGTTTTATATATCTGAGAGCTCCAGTATTTGGTGCATATATATATATATAATTGTTATATTCTCTTGCTGGATTGATTCTGTTATTATGTATACAATGTCCTTCTTTGTCTCTTTTTACTGCTTTCAACTTGAAGTCTGTTTTGTCTGATATAAGTATAGCTATTCTTGCTTACTTTTGGCTTCAATTTGCATCAAATATCTGTTTCCTCCTTTCATTTTTCAGTCTATGTGTGTCTTTACAGGTGAGGTGTGTTTCTTGTAGACAGCATATTTTTTGGGGGAGATCTTGTATTTTTATCCATTTAACCAGTCAGTCTCTTTTAAGTGGGGGAATTTAAGCCATTTACATTCAATGTTATTGTTGCCAGGTGAGGACTTCTGCCATTTTATTGATTGTGTTCTGGTTTTTTAATATATTCTTTGCTCCTTTCTCTCTTATTGTTTATTTTTGAGGTTGAGTGGTTTTCAGTAGTGACAAGTTTTGAGTCCTTTTTCTTTTTCCTTTATGTATCAGCTCTACCAGGGAGTGATATAGTGTGGATATTTTTTCCCACTGAGATCTCTTGTAAATTGTAATCCCCAGTGTTGAAGGTGGGGTCTGGTGGGAGATGTTTGGGTCATGGGGGTAGATCCCTCATGTTTTGGTGATGTCCTTGTAATAGTGAGTACTCACAAGGTCTGGTTGTTTAAGTGTATGACACTTCCCCTCTACTTTCTGGATTGCTCCTGCTTTTGCCATGTGATATGCCTGCTCCCTCTTCACCTTCTACCATTATTGACAGCTCTCTGAGGCTTCATCAGAAGTTGAGCAGATGCCAGCACCATGCCTCCTGTAAAGTCTGCAGAACTGTGAGGCAATTAAACCTCTTTTCTTTATATATTACTGTCTCAGGTATTTCTTTATAGCAATGCAAGAATGGCTTAACACAGAAAATTGGTACCAGCAGTGGAACATTGCTGTGTCAGGTCTCTGAGCCCAAGCTAAGCCATCATAACCCCTGTGACCTGCATGTATACATCCAGAGGGCCTGGAGCAACTGAAGAACCATAAAAGATGACATTCCACCATGGTGACTTGTTCCTGCCCCACCCCAACTAATTAATTGACCTTGTGACATTCCTCCCCTGTACAATGAGTCTCATAATCTCCCCATCCTGCACATTGTGACCCCTGCCCCTGCCTGCAAGAGATAACCACCTTTAACTGTAATTTTCCACTACTACCCAAATCCTATAAAACTGCCCCACCCCTATCTCCCTTGGCTGACTCCATTTTTGGACTCAGCCTGCCTGCAACCAGGTGATTAAAAAACTTTATTGCTCACACAAAGCCTGTTTGGTGGTCTCGTCACATGGATTCGCATGACGTTTGGTGCTGAAGACCTGGGACAGGGGGACTCCTTTGGGGGACTGGTCCCCTGTCCTCACCCTCTCTTCGTGAGGAGATCCACCTACAACCTCGGGTCCTCAGAACAGCCCAAGGAACATCTTACCAATTTTAAATCGGGTAAGCAGCCTCTTTTTATTCTCTTCTCCAACCTCTCTCGCTATCCTTCCACCCTTCAATCTCTCCCTTCCTTAATTTCAGTTCCTTTCCCTTTCTTGCAGAGACAGAGGAGATGTGCTTTATCTGTGAACTCAAAACTCCAGCACTGGTCATGGAATTGAGAAGATAGTCTTCCTTTGGTGTCTAATTACTGCGGGGATGGCTGCCTGATTATTCACCCACATTCAAGATGTGTCTGATCACCGCAGGGATGCCTGCCTTGTTCCTTCACCTTGGTGGCAAGTACCACCTTCCCTGGGTGGCACATACCACCTCCCTCCCTCTATGTCTCTACCCTCTCTTTTCTCTAAATTTACCTTTTTACTATGGGCAACTTTTCACCCTCCATTCCTCTTTCTTATCCCTTAGCCTGTGTTCCAAAAAACTTAAAACGTCTTCAACTCTCATCTGATCTAAAACCTAAGCCTCTTATTTTCTTCTGTAACACCGCTTGGCCCCAGTACAAACTCGACAATGGTTCTAAATGGCCAGAAAACGACACTTTTAATTTCTCCATCCTAAAAGATCTAGATAGTTTTTGTCGTAAAATGGGCCATTTGGTCTGAGGTGCCTGATGTCCAGGCATTCTTTTACATATTGGTCCCTCCCTAGTATCTGCTCCCAATGCGACTCATACCAAATCTTTCTTTTTTCACTCCTGTCTGTTCCTTCAGTCTCCACCCCAAGCTCTGAGTCCTTTGAATCCTCCTTTTCTATGGACCTATCTGGCCTCTGCCCTCCTCCCCAGGCTGCTCCTTGCCAGGCTGAGCCAGGTCCCAATTCTTCCTCAACCTCCACTTCCCCACCCTATAATCCTTCTATCACCTCCCCTCCTCACACCCGGTCCAGCTTATAGTTTTGCTCCATGACTAGCCCTCCCAACAATTTCCTTTCAGAGAGGTGACTGGGGCTGAAGGTATAGTCAAGGTTAATTCTCCTTTTCTTTATCCAACCTCTCCCAAATCAGTTAGCATTTAGGATCTTTTTCATCAACTATAAAAACCCAGCCCAGTTCATGCCCTGTTTGGCAACAATCCTTAGATGCTTTACTGCTCTGGCCCCAGAGGGACCAGAAGGCCGTCTTATTCTCAATATGCATTTTATTACCCAATCTGCTCCTGCCATTAGAAAAAGCTCCAAAAATTAGATTCCAGTCCTCAAACCCCACAACAGGACTTAATTAACCTTGCCTTTAAGGTGTACAATAATAGAGAAGAGGCAGTCAAGCAACAACATATTTCTGAGTTGCAATTACTTGCCTCTGCTGTGAGAGAAACCCCAGTCACATCTACAGCATACAAGAACTTCAAAACACCTAAACCACAGTGGCCAGGCATTCCTCCAGGACCTCCTCCCCCAGGATCTTGCTTCAAGTGCTGGAAATCTGGCCACTGGGCCAAGGAATGCCCGCAGCCCAGGATTCCTCCTAAGCTATGTCCCATCTGTGTGGGACCCCACTGGAAATCAGACTACTTGCCCGGCAGCCACTGCCAGAGCTCCTGGAACTCTAGCCCAAGCCTCTCGGATTGATTCCTTTCCAGGTCTTCTCAGCTTAGTGGCTGAAAACTGACACTGCTCAATCACCTCAGAAGCCTCCTGGACCATCATAGATGCTTTGAGTAATTTTTACAATGGAGGGTAATTCCTTCCCTTCTTAATCAATACGGAGGCTACCCACTCCACATTACCTTCCTTTCAAGGGCCTGTTTCCCTTGCCTCCATAACTGTTGCAGGTATTGACGGCCAGACTGCTAGACCCCTTAAAACTCCCCTATGCTGGTGCCAACTTGGACAACATTCTTTTATGCACTCTTTTTCAGTTATCCCCACCTGCCCAGTTCCCTTATTAGGTCAAGAAATTTTAACTAAACTCTCTGCTTCCCTGACTATTCCTGGACTACAGACACATCTCATTGCTGCCCTTCTCCCCAACCCAAAGCCTCCTTTGTGTCCTCCTCTTATATCCGCCAACTTCAACTCACAAGTATGGGACACCTCTACTGCCTCTCTGGCAACCAATCACATGCCCATTACTATCCCATTAAAACCTAATCACCCTTACTTGCTCAATACCAGTATCCTATCCCACAACAGGCTTTAAGGGACTAAAGCCTGTTATCACCCATCTGTTACAACATGGCCTCTTAAAGCCTACAAATTCTCCTTATAACTATCCGTTATTCTCCCTATCCTACCCGTCCAGAAACCAGACAAGTCTTACAGGTTGGTTCAGGATCTTTGCCTTATTAATCAAATTATCCTTCCCATCCATCCTATAGTGCCAAACCCATACACCCTCCTATCTTCAATACCCCCTTCCACAATTCACTATTCCATTCTTGATCTTAAAGATACTTTTTTCACTATTCCCCTGCACCCCTGGTCCCAGCCTCTCTGCTTTTACCTGGATTGACCCTGACTTCCATCAGTCCCAGCAGCTTACCTAGGCTACACTGCCACAAGGCTTCAGGGACAGCCCTCATTACTTCAGCCAAGCTCTTTCTCATGATTTACTTTCTTTCCACCCCTCTGCTTCTCAACTTATTCAATATATTGATGACCTTCTACTTTGTAGCCCTTCCTTTGAATCTTCTCAACAAGACACCCTCCTGCTCCTTCAACATTTATGTTCTCCAAGGGATATCATGTATCCCCCTCCAAAGCTCAAATGTCTTCCTCATCCATTGCCTACCTCGGCATAATTCTTCATGAAAACATGCGTATGCTTCCTGCCGGTTGTGTCCAGCTGATCTCTCAAACCCCAACCCCTTCTACAAAGCAAGAACTCCTTTCCTTCCAAGACATGGTTGAATACTTTTGCCTTTGGATACCTGGTTTTGCCATCCTAAGGAAACCATTATATAAACTCACAAAGGGAAAACTACCTGACCCCATAGATCCTAAATCCTTTCCCCACTCCTCTTTCCGTTCCTTAAAAACAGCTCTACAGACTCCTCCCACACTAGCTCTCCCTGACTCATCCCAACCTTTTTCATTACACACAACCAAAGTGCAGGGCTGTGCAGTCAGAATTCTTATACAAGGATCGGTACCACACCCTGTAGCCTTTTTGTCCAAACAACTTGACTTTACTGTTTTAGGCTGGCCCTCATGTCTGTGTGTGGCAGCTGCCGCCACTCTAATACTTTTAGAGGCCCCCCAAATCACAAACTATGCTCAACTCACTCTACAGTTCTCATAACCTTCAAAATCTATTTTCTTCTTCACACCTGACACATATACTTTCTGCCCCACCAGCTCCTTCAGCTGTACTCACTTTTTATTGAGTCTCCCACAATTACCATTGTTCCTGGCCCGGACTTCAGTCTCCCACATTATTCCTGATACCACGCCTGATCCCTATGACTGTATCTCTCTAATCTACCTGGCATTCACTCCATTTCCTCATATTTTCTTCTTTCCTGTTCCTCTCCCTGATCACACTTGGTTTATTGATGGCAGTTCCACCAGGCCTAATCACCATTTACCAGCAAAGGCAGGCTACGCTATAAGTATCTTCCACATCTATCATTGAGGCTACCACTCTGCCCCACTCCATTACCTCTCAGCAAGCCAAACTCATTGCCTTAACTCAAGCCCTCACTCTTGCAAAAGGCTGCTTGTCAATATTTATACTGACTCTAAATATGCCTTCCATATCCTGCACCACCATGCTGTTATATGGGCTTAAAGAGGTTTTCTCACTATGCAAGGGTCCTCCATCATTAATGCCTCTTTAATAAAAACTCTCCACAAGGCTGCTTTACTTCCAAAGGAAGCTGGAGTCCTTCCCTGCAAAGGCCATCAAAGGGCCTCAGACCCCATTGCTCAAGGCAACAATTATGCTGATAAGACAGCTAAAGAAGCAGCCAGTATTCCTACTTCTTTCCCTCACGGCCAGTTTTTCATCAGTCACTCCTACTTACTCTCCCGCGGAAGTTTCTACCTATCGATCTGTCCCCACTCAAGTCAAATGGTTCTTGAACCAAGGAAAATATCTCCTTCCAGTCTCACAGGACCATTCTATTCTGTCGTCCTTTCATAACCTCTTCAATGTAGGTTACAAGCTACTAGTCCATCTCTCAGAACCTCTCATTTCCTTTCCATCATGGAAATTTATCCTCGAGGAAATGACTTCTCAGTGTTCCATCTGCTATTCTACTACTCCTCAAGGATTGTTCAGGCCCCCTCCGTTCCCTACACATCAAGCTCGGGGATTTGCCCCTGCCCAGGACTGGCAAATTGGCTTTACTCACATGCTCTGAGTCAGGATACTAAAATACCTCTTGGTCTGGGTAGATACTTTCACTGAATGGGTAGAGGCCTTTCCCACAGCATCTGAGAAGGCCACCATGGTCATTTCTTCCCTTCTGTCAGATGTAATTCTTCAGTTTGGCCGTCCCACCTCTATATAGTCCAATAATCAACTGGCCTTTATTAGTCAAATCACCCAAGCAGTTTCTCAGGCTCTTGGTATTCAGTGCAACCTTCATACCCTTTAGCATCCTCAATCTTCAGGAAAGGTAGAACGGACTAATGGTCTTTTAAAGACACACCTCACTAAGCTCAGCTGCCAATTTAAAAAGGACTGGACAGTATTTTTGCCTCTTGCCTTTCTCAGAATTAGAGCCTATCCTTGAGATGCTACAGGGTACAGTCCATTTGAACTTTTATATGGACGCACTTTGTTGCTCAACGCCAACCTCATCCCAGATGTCAGCTCTCTAGGTGACTATCCTCCAGTCCTCCAGAAGGCTAGACAGAAAATTCACCAGGCTGCTAATCTTCTCTTTCCTACTCTACATTCCCAGCCATATGAAGACACCCTAGCTGGACGATCAGTTCTTGTTAAGAATCTGACCCCTCAAACTCTACAACCTCGATGGACCAGACCCTACTTAGTCATCTATAGTACCCCAACTGCTGTCCGCCTGCAGGACCCTCTCCATTTCTGTTCCAGTGATTTGTCCCCCTCCATATCACTGTTCCAGAATAAAGCTGTATCTGTCAGCCAGCCAGTCTGATCTCTCCTCTTCCTCCTGGAAGCCTCAAGTACTCACCCCTACTTCCCTTAAACTCGCTCACATTTCTGAAGAACAGTAATCACCCTTATGACCTTAATACATCCCTTCATTCTATTAGGTTTATTCGTCCTTACTCTACTTTTTGTAACAGGGCTTTACACAGTCACCCCCACTACTTGGATTGCACCCTAAAAACTTGTCATCCCTACTATCTTCTGTCTAGTCATACTCCTATTCACCATTCCCAACTACTCATAAATGCCCTGCCCTTATTTACAATGCTAGTTTACACTTTTTCTCTAAACCATCATAATTGATATCTCCTGGTTTTACTTCAAACTGCCACCTTGACTCCCTCATAGAGTGGGTAGATGATCTTTGCTGACAGGGCATCCTCCAATACTTTCACCCTGATGAAGTCCTATTCTTTACTTTTATGCTCACTCTTATTCTGGTTCCGATTCTTATGCCACCCTCTACCTCTCCCCAGCTATCTCCACCACACCGTCAATCTCACTCACTCTCTTGTAGCTCTTTCTAATCCTTTTTTAACAACAATTGCTGACTTTGCATGTCTCTTTGCTCCAAAATCACTGAGGCCTCGACTTACTCACTGCTAAAAAAAAAAAAAAAGAGGACTCTATATTTTTTAATGAAGAATGTTGTTTTTACCTAAATCAATCTGGCCTGGTATATAACAACATATTGATTAAAAAACTCAAGGATAGAGCCCCAAAACTCGCCAACCAAGCAAATAATAATACTGAACCCCCTTGGATACTCTCTAATTGGATGTCCTGGGTCCTCCCAATTCTTAGTCCTTTAATACCTGTTTTTCTCCTTCTCTTATTCAGACCTTGTGTCTTCCGTTTAGTTTCTCAATTCATACAAAACCGCATCCAGGCTGTCACCAATCATTCTATATGACAAATGCTCCTTCTAACAACCCCACAATATCACCCCTTACCCCAAAAGCTTTCTTCACTTTAATCTCTCCCTCTCAAGGTTCCCACATCACCCCTAATCCCGCTTGAAGCAGCCCTGAGAAACATTGCCCATTATCTCTCCATACCACCCCTAAAAATTTTGCTGCCCCAGTACTTCACTACTATTTTGTTTTGTTTTTCTTATTAATATAAGAAGACAGGAATGTCAGGCCTGAGCCCAAGCTAAGCCATCATAACCCCTGTGACCTACACGTATACATCCAGAGGGCCTGGAGCAACTGAAGAACCACAAAAGATGACATTCCAGCATTGTGATTTGTTCCTGCCACACCCCAATGAATCAGTCGACCTTGTGACATTCCTCCCCTGGACAATGAGTCTCATGATCTCCCCATCCTGCACCTTGTGATCCCTGCCTCTGCCCGCAAGAGATAACCACCTTTAACTGTAATTGTCCACTAGCTACCCAAATCCTATAAAAGTGCCCCACCTCTATCTCCCTTTGTCAGACCCTACTTAGTCATCTGACTCTTTTTGGACTCAACCCACTTGCACACAAGTGAAATAAACAGCCTTGCTGCTCACACAAAGCCTATTGGTGAACTCTGTTCACACATACTTACATGACACTATGAAATACCTGAAACTGTGGAGGTGACTTTACAACTGGGTACTGGGCAGAAGTTGCAAGAGTTTGGAAGGCTCACAAGAAGACAGGAAGATGAGAGAAAGTTTGGAACTTCAGAGACTGGTTAAATGGTTGAGACAAAAATTCTGAAGGTGATATAGACAATTGAGTCCAGGCTGCTGAGGTCTCATATGGAGATGAATAAGTTATTGGGAACTGAAGCAAAGGTCACCCTTGTCATGCCTTAGCAAAGACCTTGGCTGTATTGTGTCTATGACCTAGAGATCTGTAGAAATTTAAACTTGAGAGTGATGACCTAGGGGATATGGTGGAAGAAATCTCTTAGTAGCAAAGTTTTCAAGAAGTTGAGTGGTTGCTTCTAACAACCTATACTCAGGTATGGGAGTAAAGAAATGGCTTAAAGTTGGAATTTATATTTAAACATGAAGCAGAGCATAAAATTTTGAAAAATTTGCAGCCTAGCCTTGTGGCAAAGAAAGAAAAAGCTTTTTCAGGGGAGGAATTCAAGCAGGCTATGGAGCAACCACTTGTTAGAGATATTTGCATAACTAAAAGGGAGCCAAATGCTAATATCCAAGACTAACAAGGAAAAAGCCTTAGAGGGATTTCAGAGACCTTTGAGGCAGCCCCTCCCATCACAGGGCAGGCCCCCACCTTTCTGAGGCCTAGGAGGACCAAACAGTTTCATGGGCCATGCCCAAGGCTCTGCTGCCCTGCACAGCCTCAAGACACTGCTTCCTGCATACCTGCTCCTCTTTGGGAGCCCAGTCCTCACACCAGTGTGCCCTGAATGGTGGGAGACAGTGTCAACGATTATTTTGAAGCTTTGATATTTAATGATTGCCCTACTGGGTGTTGAACTGGCGTGGGGCCGGTAAGTCCTGTTTTTTATTTTTTTTTGGCCAATTTTCCCCTTTTAGAATGGAGATATCTACCCAATGTATATACCTCTATTGTATCTTGAAGTAAATAACTTGTTTCTGATTTTAAAGGTTCATAGGTAGAAGGGACTTGCCTTGTCTCAGATGGGACTTTGGACTTTTGAGTTAACACTGGAATGAATTACCACTTTGGAAGAGTGTTGTAAAGGCATGGTTGTGTTCTGCGGTGTGAGAAAGACATGAAATTTGGAGAGGCCAGGGTCAGAATGATATAGTTTGGATATTTGTCCCCACCCAAATCTCATGTTGAATTGTAATCCCCAGTGTTGGAGGTGGGGCTTGGTTGGAGGTGTTTTAGTCATGAGGGAAGATCTCTTAAGGTTTAATGCTATCTTTGCAATAGTGATTGCCTTGTGAGATCTGGTTGTTTGTGTGTGACACCTGTGTCCCTTCTCTTGCTTACCTCTGCTTTCACCATGTGTGTGCCTGTTCCTTTTTTACCTTCCCTCATGATTGAAACTTTTTGAGGCTTCACCAGAAGCCAAGCAGATGAAAGCACCATGCTTCCTATAAAGCCTGAAGAACCATGAGTCAATTAAGCTTCTTTTCTTTATAAATTACCCAGTTTCGGGTATTTCTTTATAGCAATGCAAGAATGGCCTAACATGGGGAATTTTATGGTTTCACATGTTTTCATAAGATGGTTATTGTCTTTTCACTTCTAGATGTAAGATTCCCTTGAGCATTTCTTGTAAACCTGTTCTAGTGGTGATCAGTTTCCTTAGTGTTTGCTTATCTGTGCAAGATTTTTATTTCTCTTAAGGATAGCTTTGCTGGATATAACATTTTTGACTGGGAGTTTCTTCTTTTAAGTAATTTGAACATATAATTTTATTATTTTGGTTTCTACCTAGAAATCCATGTTTAATCTAATGGAAATTCACTTACATGTTACTTTATGCTTTTTTCTTGCTTTGTCTTTGACTTTTGACAATTTCACTATAACATGCCTCAGAGAGGACCTGTTTAAATTGAATCTATTTGAGGTTCTTTAAGCTTACCAGATCAGGATGTACGTCTCTCTCCCAAGACTTGGAAAATTTTCTGCTATTATCTCATTAAATATATTTTCCTTACCTTTTCTCTTCTCTTCTCCTTCTAGAAGACTCCTAATATGAATATTTGGTAGTTTAATGGTATTCCGTAAATCCTATAGGCTTTCTTTATTCTTTTTTATTCTCTTTTCCTTTTTCTTGCCTGCTTGTATTATTTCAAAAGAGCTGTCTTCAGGTTCAGAATTTTTTTTTCCTGCTTGATCTAGTCTGTTGTTGAAGGTCATGGTTGTATTTTTAAATTTCATTCATTGAATTTGTCAGCTCTAGGATTTCTGTTTGGTTCTATTTTATGATATCTAGCTCTTTGCTATATTTCTCATTCAAATCAGGAATTATTTTCCTGGTTTCATTGAATTGTACATCTGTATTCTCTTATATCTCACCGAATTTCCTTAAGATTTTTATTTTGAATTCTATTTCTGGCATTTCACATATTATCTTATGATTGGGATCTGTTACCTCCTTTGGAGATAACATATGTACTTGATTTTTCATGGTAGATATGTTTCTACATTGATTCCTATTCATCTGGGGGAAAAGTCACCTCTTGTAATTTTATGGGCTTTGTAGGGACTTGTTTGTATGAATAGGTCTTGCGCTGTTGGTCTGATGGGGTACATTGATCTTGGTTCTAGGTGGACGCAGTATATAGTCTCTGCGTAGTTTCTTCAGCCATAATCCACATTAGTGGTATTTGTGAGTTTCTCAGTGGCCTAGGCTGACAGAATTTGTGGTGATGGTGGTGTAGCTTAGCCAAAGCTGAGCTTGTCTGGCTATTTCTCTAGCTGGGGTTGAGTCAGCTAGCTTGGGGTCTGTCTCTCTGGGATTGAGGCCATGGGCTATCTGGCCAGGAGCATGGACATACAGTTGCTTGGCCAGCCTGGAGTTATACCTGCCAGGAGCATTGTGCAGCACCGTTTCTCAGGCCCAGGACACTGCTTACACTGCTCAGTTTTTCTAGTGGTATGTTTTCTAAGGGCAGAGCACATGGCTATGTTTCAGGCCTAAGATGTAAAAAGATGGCTTCTCAGCTGGCCTGGGTGCATGTTCACTGAGGGTGATCCATGGGCTGTTTCCGTGTCTTGGACATGGGCACACTGCTGCTTAGCCAGCCTGGGGGTGTGTCTCCTGGGGGTGGCCCATGGGGCTGCTTCTTAGGCTCAAGATGTGGGCACAAGGCTGTTTGACTGGCTTGGGGACATTTCTGTAGGTGGTAGTACATGAATCTGCTTTGTAGGCCTGGGACAGGTACAGGTCTGCTTTTTCAGTCTCTTGGTGTGCCCACCAGAGGTGCTGCCAACAGATTTGTTTCTCAGGCCTGTTTATTGAGCCTGGAATGTGGGTGCACAGCTTCTCAAGCTGGTTTGGGTGCATGTCTGCTAGGAGCAGCCTACATTTTTTTTTTCAGGTCTGGAATGCAAGTGTGAGGCTGTTCAGCCAGTTCAGAGGCATGGCCATTAGGGGCAGCCTGAAGGGCTGTTTCTCAGGCCCAGTATGCAGGCACGTGGTTGCTTGGCTTGTCTGGGATATGTCCACCAGGAGTGGCCCACCGGGCTGTTTTTAGGTCTGAGACATGGGCTCTTAGCTGTTCAGCCAGCCTTGGACTGTGCTTATCAGAGGCAGCTTATGGGATTGTTTTGCAGGCCCTTACTGGGGGTGGAGGGTCATCGAGAAGACCAGGAGTGTTTTTGCAGGGAGCAGGGTACTGAGGGGCTGTTTCTTAGGTCCTGAGCCCAGGTCCATAGCCTCTCTGTTGGCCCAGGGTTGTATCAGTTGCTTGGAAGCTCACGGGCCTCTCCCATTTGGGGGAGATCTCAGTAGTTTGGCCAATTCAAGGGCAGATTTGAACTTGGAAGAGCTGACAGGTCCTCTCTGAGGCATGTTATAGTGAAATTGTCAAAAGTCAAAGACAAAGCAAGGAAAAAGCATAAATGAAAAATCAGCTCTTAAAAATACAGTGGCAGCCGGGTGTGGTGGCTCATGCCTGTAATCCCAGCACTTTGGGAGGCCAAGGCAGGTAGATTATGAGGTCAGGAGATCAAAACCATCCTAGCTTATGTGGTGAAACCCTGTCTCTATTAAAAATACAAAAAATTCCTGGCTAACACGGTGAAACCCCGTCTCTACTAAAAAATACCAAAAACTAGCCGGGCGAGGTGGCGGGCGCCTGCAGTCCCAGCTACTCGGGAGGCTGAGGCAGGAGAATGGTGTAAACCCGGGAGACGGAGCTTGCAGTGAGCTGAGATCCGGCCACAGACAGAGCGAGACTCCGTCTCAAAAAAACCAAAAAACAAAAAATTAGCCAAGCGTGGTGGTGTACCTGTAGTCCTAGCTACTGAGGAGGCTGAGGCAGGAGAATCGCTTGAACTCGGGAGGTGGAGGTTGCAGTGAGCCAAGACGGCACCACTGAACTCCAGCTTCAGTGACAGAGTGAGATTCCATCTCAAAAAACAAGCAAACAAACAAACAAACCAACAAACCCCAATATCTTCATTATAAATGATAGCAAATTTGGAAAATCAGAAAAGTGCAAAGAGGAAAAAAAATGTTCATTATTCTACTTCTCAGAGATACCAGCTGTTGATATTTTGTTATATCTAGTCCACACACACACTGTATATAAAACACACTAATTTTGGTAACCTTTACAGGTTTGGAGGAGAGTGGCTAGAAAGGTGGTAGTGAAGGAAATCTTAATGTATTCAGAGTCTCCTTCGGAAAAGCTCTGGATTAAAGTTTAATTTTCACAACTGGTGAGGTATTCATTTTTATTTCCATTTTACAAATGAGAAAACTGAGATTCAGAAAAGTTGAGTGGTCTTCCCTAGGTCCCTAGTGAATAAATAAGCAAGGCAGGGTAACAGCCCAGGGCTGTCTGTAGGAAATGCCTAGATTATCTGCAGCCCACCACACTGTTTCTATCACTCTTATTGGGAAAATGAGTCTGGCAGTAAAAGCCATATTCCATGCATAGGTAAATACATTTTTACTAAAATTAAATATATTGTGGGACTCTGAGAATTCAAATTTAGATAACGTCTATAAGATATTCAACAGGGTTTGTTTTTCTCTGCTATTTCTAGAGAGTATCTTTTCTTGGGCAGGCTTAAATTCAGGTTTTGGCAAAAAATGCCTGCATGAAAAGACCTCCTTTTTTTTCCAAATGGAAGGAAAGCAATTTTTTATTGAATTTGGAAAGCATATATTTAACATCAATACTGATTGCAAGAGATTAGGCAAAACATTCTTTTCTACTTTAAAACTTTAATTCAAAATGTGCTGTTGAGAGTGGAGTCAAAATCAGTGCTTTGGTAAAGTCTCTAGGGTTCAGGTGCTATGCAGGTTCTTGCATTAGGTATTTGAACTACACATTCTGAGGTAATGATCTCACAGCTGCCTTAAAAATGTACTAATTGTAGAAGGAGGAGACATGCAGAAACTAACCATTAGCTGGTGGAACTATGGGAACTCTATTAGGAACTGAACTTAAATATGCTTGAATGCTTGAGTTAACTATCACTTCAAGAGAATCTAGATTTAGGAAAAGACAGAATTTTATAGGTCAAACTGAAGTAGTTGAGTCTACAATGGGCATTTTGTTAAAAAGCTCTTCCCATTCCCCAACACTCTAAAAAGACAGAAAGTTGAGTCGCACTGGTGGGGAGAGCAGGGTAGGACACACGGCTGACTCTCGGCCTTTGCTGAGAGGGGCTCTAAATTAGCTCCTTCCTTTTTATGTCTTGGGTTTCTCATCAGTGAAACCCATGATACAAAGCTTTCTGTTACCTTCTCAACTCTCACTTTCAATGACATGTTTTGAGAAGATGATTATCTACCCATATATCCAGACAGTTAATTCCAAGAAAAAATAATGCATAAAAATCAATGGTACTTTGCTCTTCATTCCTTCTTTCTCCATGGCTAGGATGGGGGTGGCAATTCATGTGGGGAAGTGTGGAGGAAGGGATCCCCCTCCCAGAGTCTGCTCAAAGGGCAGCTCACTACACAGGTGGGAGAGTCGGGTTGTAACTTCATCTCCTTAGCTGCAAATAACCTTGCCCACATCCCAGTTTCTTCATCTGCAAATTGGAAATAATATTTATGTTGTAGCTCAAAGGGATTTAGTCAGGCCTAATGAGATCAGTTGTGCAGCGGGTTTGGTGCTTGTTGGATGAAAGACGTTATATAAATACATCATCATTTTCATTAGGATTATTTTCATCATCATTCTATGGTAAACACAGCTGTGGCAACATATGTTTTAAAGATTTAAATAAACATTCCTAAATTTGTGAAACCTGATTCACTTTTGCCCAATTTGGCTAAATTTGCCATCATTTTGAATATTCTGAAGGCAAGCTTTTCAATGCACAAAGCCTCCCTCCGTAGTAAGGACCTATTCACTGACAAGCACAATTTTCTTTCTTGCAAGCTCTTGAAAAACAGCAAAATTGTCCAAAGTGATGGCCTGGTAATTTGGAGGTGGGGCTCCCTTATGGGAATGGTGTGAAGGAGTGTATCCCAATCCTACCTACCTCCTACACAAAAGCTTGATTCCTGGAAAGGTAGAACGAATCAACTGAAGGGGCTTAAGTAGATTTTTTGTTTGTTTGTTTCTGTGTTTTAACTTGGAGATTAAATTATGGCTATGTCTTTAGTGGTTCAAAATATTGGCTATAGGCCACTCATATTTTGGGTCATATCATAACTATTTACTTCATCTTTTCACAGAATTAAGCATGTAGTGACCCAGCTGCACAATTTAAATGGCCCGAAGCATTGAATCCTTTATGCCCTGTGTGAGTTACATGGAACCAGCTGTAGGCAGTGTTGCACCAGTGAAAAGGACTCACACCTTTTTTGGCTCTTTCCCCCAAAGACATTATCTTCAGTGCTTTGGGTGGCAGAACCATAACTCTCAAGTTTCTTTTGGGACAATGCAGATAAGTAATCAGCTAAATCAGGTACAATGCAAGGACTCCATATTCTTGGCTTTTTCCGATATGCCGTAATCGAACAGACTCAGCGTCAGGAGAGTGATTAATTAGGTTTGCAACCCTGCTGTTGATTCCTTATTTATCTTTACACAAACTTGTTATCAGTCTTGAGTACATTGCATAAACTGGTGATTGCCGGTCTTTGTTTTATAACATTCCACACTATCTCCAGTGGCCTTAGGGTTGTACATTTGAAAAATAATTTTATTTAATTTATTGGAAGAATAAATATATGTCCTAGAGTGCTTTTAGGGAGAAACATTTTTAAGCCAAATACTAATAATTTGGGAGTACCTTGCATAAAGAGATGGTGGTAGTGATGACCAGATTTAGAGCTATTACCTTAATTTAGGCTTCAGGGTGTACCCTGGGAAAGGGTCACCCAAAGTGGGGATAAAAAATCATGCTTAGGAAGGTGAAGATGAAACATTCTTATCAGGAGACAAAAGGAGGAGGATGTTTTGCTTTTCTCTATAAAGTCAATACAATTTGTTAAGCCAAAGAATCTCAAACCTCATGAAAACGTTACCTCATAATCTCCTTCTTGGGTTGAGAGTACAGCCAGGAATGCTCAGCTTAACAAATTTGCTAGGTGATCCTTTTGGAAGTGGTTCCTATAATCGTAATTTGAGAATAACTGATTTAAATGACATCTCTTCTAATGCAATTCACAGTAAGAACAATAGGAAATCAATGTTCTCCAAAAGACATTAGCTGTATTGTTCTTAGAGAGCTACCCTCCACACTCCACCTTTGTCCTTCATCCAAGAAGAGGAACAGGAGGTAGGAAATGAAAGATATCCCTGGAGGCTCCAAGAAATATCTGGGTGAGCTTTTGGGGCAGGGGGAGACAGGTGAGATAAGTCCTCCTTATCTCATGGTCCTGCAAGGAGATAGGGCCTCCAGAAAGTGGAGGAATGGAGAGCCACTGTAATTCTGGCCTTCGTGTGGTATGAACACACTGGGGCTATGGTAGGCTGAATAATGCCCTCTCATCCCCAAAAATGTCCAAGTTCCAATATCTGGAACCTATGACTGTGTTACCTTACATGGTAAAGGCGACTTTGTAGATGTGATTAAGTTAAGGATTTTGAGTTGGAAAGACCCTGGATTGTCTGGGTGATTCCAATGTAATCACAGGCCTACTTGTAAGAGTGGGATGAGAAAGGAGGGTCAGAGGAAGAATATAAGGCAACAGAATGACCAAAGTACAGATATAGAGAGATTGGAAGATGCTACCCTTCTGCATTTGAAGATGAGACCATGAGCCAACAAATGCAAACAGCCTCTAGAAGCTCTAGAAGAGGCAAGGAAATAGATTCTCCCTTGAGCCTCCAGAAGGAATGCAGCCCTCCTGTGTTAGTCTCTTCTCATGCTGCTAATAAAGACACACCCGAATGGGTAATTTATAAAGAAAAGAGGTTTAATTGACTCACAGTTCCACATGGCTGGGGGTGCCTCATAATCATGGCAGCAGGTGAATGAGGAGCAAAGTCACATCTTACATGGTGGCAGGCAAGAGACTGGGTGCAAGGGAACTGCTGTTTATAAAACTGTCAGACCTCATAAGACTTATTCACTGTCATGAGAACAGCATGGGAAAAACCTGTCCCTGTGATTCAGTTACCTCCCACTGAGTTCCTCCCAGGACACATGGGGATTATGGGAGCTACAGTTCAAGATGAAATCTGAGTGGGGACACAGCCAAACCATATCACCTGCTGAAGGATTTTAGACTTCTGACCTTAAGAACTACAAGAGAATAGATTTGCATTGTTTAAAGCCACCAACTTTATGGTAATTTCTTATAGCAGCCATAGAAAACAGCATGGGGGAGATTTCCCCAAAATGACTCTTAGGTTGATGACTCACTACAAGGACTCACAGGTCTAAGAAAAGCTGTTGCACTCATGGTTATAGTTTATTACAGCAGAAGAATCCTGATTAAAATCAGTCAAAGAAAAAGGCACATGGGATATTCACCATAAATTAGATGTGTTAGCCAAAATATTTGATCAAACTAATACAGTGTGGCTCATGGCCTCAGGCATACAAAAATCCTCTATTAGGGAGCGCATTCAAAGGGCTCAGACATTATCCCCTAGGAATTGCTTATTTTTCTTGCATATCTTCTCTTTAGACATTTGCCAAAATGCTCATGATTGTAGCAATACCTACCTCTTATGGCTGAGGGTCTTGAAGAAGATGCATTGTTTAGAAACACTTTTAAAATATAAAGTATAATTATTATCTTCATAATTCCAGATTACCAATTCAGAGTGACAAATTAAGTGAACAAAGAATTGGGAATTATAAGGCTCTCTATGCCATTACACACCAGGAAGTCTTTGGGTGCTTTGCTTAACCTCAGAATGTAAAATAAGGTGACTGTTCTAGGTGAGTGATTCTCAACTGACACATTTTTACACCAAGGGGTGGTGGAATCGCTGTTAGCTAGTTAGAAATTGTGCGATATCCATAGCTTGTAGACACATGTGAGTGTGTGAAGAGGTGTGTCCCACACGTGAGTGTCATCAGAAGAAAGGGGGAAATTGATCACATGAATAATTGGTAAGGTCTAACGCGTTCTAAGAAATTTATTCCATTATGTTTGATGTATTCTACCGAAGAAGATGTTGAAGTGTACACTACATCACAGAATAATTTTGGCCAAAAACATTTCAGTGTAAAAGATTTAAGATTATACTAAATGTCACATTAATTTGAGGAAATAGAGATTATGTTGAATTCTACTTTTGCTGGGTTTTTGTATTTTTGTTTTATATTTTGTTTTTGGCAATAATCAATTTTTGCTCATATTCAATTTTCCATCAATTCTACCCTGCAGGCCTTTTTCTGAGTAACAAGTGCCTTGACTGACTCTACCTAATTTATCTGTTGGTTTGTTTTTGCTGTGGATTATTTGATCTTCTATTGTCTTTGGTATCTTGTAAGAAAAATTTTTATAGTTTATCAGCATCAACTTTCTATTGTATTACTGCTTCCTATATTAATTGCAAATATTTCAGGCAAAGCCAAGGGAAAAATTAACATATTCAATCTGGATATAGTTGTGGAAGTGTTCAACATTTCCACAATTATGGAAGTGTAGTAACATTTCATATGCTCAAAATATCCATTCTATTTGATTTGTTTTTTGGCTTTTGCTTCTTAGTGAGTATAGGTCTATCTGATGTTCAGGAAATTCATGCATCTTCAAATTCAAAGACTGAATATAGAATATGAATGCCTGAAAATGTTGTAACTTAGTTTAAACAGTAAATATTTATCAAGTCAAGAACATTTTATGTAAGACAGTTTATTTCTCAAGAGTGTTTCTTTTGATTTACATATTTCTGTAGGCCATTGATGTCACCTAGTGCAGCAGCTTGTGACTTTAGTTAACATTAAAGTTAAGTAATCAAATAAGCACACAAATTTAAAATTGCAACTATGATAGCCTATATAACTCAGGGATTTGAAAGAAATCCTATTTAATCTGAGATCTGAGGGCTGCACAGTGTGTAGGGAGGAACCAGACTATGAAGGGCATTGAGGAGCAAGTTAGGGTCTATAACGTTTATTGTAAGAACCACAGGGCACCATTGAAAGTGTTAATGAGAAATGATTTCATTAGAATTGCATTTTGTCAGAGATCACTCTAATTGTGGTGAGGAGAACAGGTGAGAAAGGGAATAACTGAGGAGACATGAGGAGACCTTCTGTGCTGCAGCGAAGGTGAAATGTGGCAACTGACTACCTTGTGGCGTTGGTCCTAGAGAAGGATGGATATGAGAGCTATTTAGGAGATATTTAAGAGGCAAAATCAACAGGGCTTGTTGATGAATTGCATGTGGCAGAGTGGGACTCCAGTAGATTTCTGGTGTGTGCAACTAGATTTGTGTTATGCATTCATGGAAATAAGAAACATTGAAAGAAGACCAGGGCTTTTGTGAGGTGGTGAGTACAGGGAAATCTTAGTTCAGTGTTATACATACTGAGTTTGCAGGGCCTTAAAGACATCTAAGTGGTGACATCAAGTAGGCAGTGGATATAAAAAATACAAAAATTAGCCAGGCGTTTTGGCACACATCTGTAATCTCAGCTACTCAGAAGGCAGAGGCAGGAGAATTGCTTGAACCCAGGAGGTGGAGGTTCCAGTGAGCCAAGATCACACCATTGCACTGCAGCCTGGGCAACAGAGCGAGACTCCATCTCAAAAAACAAAACAAAACAAAACAAAACAAAAACCTCCACCACCACCAACAAAAAAAATACAACTCAGAGAAGAGGTCAGGATAGAGCCATAAATCTGTAAGTCATTGGCACATAGGTTTTAACTATGGGTCTAATGACATCAGTTTGGAAGAAAGTATTGAATGATGGGATATGGTAACAAAATCCTTAAAATTCCTCAAAGAAGTCAACAAAAAGTTGATGTTTGCATGGATGCAAAACCCCAAGGAAGGTTGAATTTTAGATAAAGTTTCATCTAATGAATTGGTAATTAGAGGAGATGGTTTTAAACAAAATAATTTTAGGGTGATGGATTGATGCAAACTATGGAAGGGCAATATCAGATATTGTTAGTCATGAGGCTCTTACACTTGCAGAAACAAAGAGATGGTAGGAATCTGACCAAGGAGGTAGCAGAGAAAATGGAGATGAGGGAATGGAGTGAAAGTCTATTTAGAAGGTAGAATCGACAAGACTAGGTGTAAAATGGGATCTGGGACAGAAGAGAGAAAGGATCATTGAATGGCTCTGAGGATCCCAGCAGGAGTAACTGAAAAGAGGGTCATAATGTAAACACAGAAAGGGCATAGAGAGGAAAAGGAAGCTTGTGGCAACAAGAGTGTTTGAGATGTCAGTTTAAGGTACCTGTGAGAGAACCTAGTAAGACATCCACCTGATCCCTGGAAATACAGTTGTGCCACCCAGGGCAGGGTCTAGGATGGAAATATGAATTTCAAGTTACAGGCATGGGCAGGAGGAAGAAGAGTTAATGGGTGATAGGGAAGGGAAGGGGCCAGTATAACTAGAGAAGGGCAGGGGGGAAATGGGGTAGAAGGCAGTGTGGCCAGGAAAAGCCTGAAAACTCAGATTAGCCCGAAGTCACTCCCAGGGTGGCTAATCCAGAGCTTGGGTGACTATACAAGCAGGTAATGGAGCACCCAGCTTGCAGGGAAGAGACACGGATTGAAGTGGGGTCAAGGCCCCACTTCCTTTCCTCCTGTCAGAAGTGTTCATGAAGGGGATAGCCTGTATACTGCCTTTCAGCATTTCTTTGAAAATCAAGGCCTCAGGTAAAACTACTGTAAATTTCTTACAGAAAATTTCTCCTCAGAAACAGCCCCTCCCTGAGAATGCCCTATTTATGAAAGATATTGGATTTCTGGGGGCAATGATGAGAACTGTGGCTTCCTTGGGTCTTGAGTCACCAGGATTCAGTTATGGTGTGTGGACAGCTGAGTGTTGGCCATTAGGCTTGGGTTTTCAAACCACTGTACTATGGAGCTTGTGCACCACTTAGGTGCTCCTGCCTGCCCATCGCATTTCCTTGTACCTTCAGGCTATAGGAGAGGGAACAACAGAAGGGTAACACTGGAGAGTTAAATGAACTGGGGGAAGCTAGAAGAGGAAAAAATAAGCCTCCCCAAACCTGCAATATCCTTTAATCTACAAATCTCACAGTTAAACCACCTCTTCTATAAATATGATCAGCCAGCACCAGGTCTAGGTCCATTCTGCCCACGTGCAGTAAATCAATCACAGTCACATGGGTTTTGCGAAAAAGAAAAGAGGCCACCGAGTTCTTGCGGAATTGAGATGTGGGAAAATAGTTTTCAATTCCACTTCCATAAAGATAAGTCTTAGGGATATCAATGGGTTAGGGAAGTTGGGTGGCTTAAGGAATGGGGAAAGGTGGTTGGCAGTGGGGGAAAATGAAGTGACAGGTTTATTCTGTGCAAGCTTAGTCAGGGTTCATGGTATTTCATAGGACATGTACAGAAAATGGCAGCATTAGCATGCTCTGAGGGTGGAGGGTTTGGCCCTATGACGTGAAAAGGCCACCTCTTACGCACTTGCACAGGTCCGTGTGAAAGGTCGGTGATTTCAACAGTTTGAACTGGATAGGAGCTGACCCAAGTCCCTGAAAAACAACTGAAACGACTGTCACAATGGTGACTTATGAATGTCATCTATAAAGTGGCCAGTAAAGATTAAGTTTCAGCATTTGGGGCATAGCCTTCAGCTACCACACCTTCAGCTTCATAGAAAAAGCACAGAAAAACCAAACAAAAAGCAAGCCACCCAAAGTAAGCAGAACAGGCAGACCTGATCGAATTAACCCCTTGGGTTCATTAAGAAACCTAAACTGAGATAAAGGGCATGCCCAAGATGGCCGAATAGAAACAGCTCCAGGCTCCAGCTCCCAGCCAGAGCGACAGAGAAGACGGGTGATTTCTGCAGTTTCAACTGAGGTACCGGGTTCATCTCACTGGGGCGTGTCGGACAGTTGGTGCTGGTCTGTGGGTGCAGCCTGACCAGCGAGAGCTGAAGCAGGGTGAGGCATCACCTCATGTGGGAAGTGCAATGGGAAAGGGAATTCCTTTTCCTAGCCAAAGGAAAGTGAGACACACAACACCTGGAAAATAGGGTAACTCCCACCCTAATACTGCACTTTACCAAGGGTCTTAGCAAATGGCACACCAGGAGATTATATCCCACACCATTAAGGCCCAGAGGGTCCCATGCCCACGGAGCCTTCCTCATTGCTAGCACAGCAGTCTGAGATCTAACTGCAAGGTGGTAGCGAGGCTGGGGGAGGGGCGCCTGCCTTTGCTGAGGCTTAAGTAAGTAAACAAAGCCACTGGGAAGCTGGAATTGGGTGGAGCCCACCACAGCTCAAGGAGACCTGCCTGCCTCTGTAGACTCCAGCTCTGGGGACAGGGCATAGCTAAACAAAAAGCAGCAGAAACCTCGGCAGAGGTAAATGTCCCTGTCTGACAGCTTTGAAGAGACCAGTGGATCCCCCAGCATGGAGGTTGAGATCTAAGAACGGACAGACTGCCTGCTCAAGTGGGTCCCTGACCCCTGAGTAGCCTAACTGGGAGACATCCCCCACTAGGTGCAGACCAACACCTCACACCTCACACGGCTGGGTACACTCCTGAG
>NW_012109674.1:14351-15474 GCF_000951045.1 Mandrillus leucophaeus | reverse complement strand
AAGAGACTTAGACTCCCATACAATAATAATGGGAGACTTTAACACCCCACTGTCAACATTAGACAGATCAACGAGACAGAAAGTTAACAAGGATATGCAGGAATTGAACTCAGCTCTGCAGCAAGCAGATCTAATAGACATCTACAGAACTCTCCACCCCAAAGCAACAGAATATACGTTCTTCTCAGCACCACATCACACTTATTCTAAAATTGACCACATAGTTGGAAGTAAAGCACTCCTCAGCAAATGTACAAGAACAGAAATTGTAGCAAACAGTCTCTCAGACCACAGTGCAATCAAACTAGAACTCAGGACTAAGAAACTCAATCAAAACTGCTCAACTACATGGAAACTGAACAACCTGCTCCTGAATGACTACTGGGTACATAACGAAAGGAAGGCAGAAATAAAGATGTTCTTTGAAACCAACAAGAACGAAGATACAACATACCAGAATCTCTGGGACACATTTAAAGCAGTGTGTAGAGGGAAATTTATAGCACTAAATGCCCACAAGAGAAAGCAGGCAAGATCTAAAATTGATACCCTAACATCACAATTAAAAGAACTAAAGAAGCAAAAGCAAACATATTCAAAAGCTAGCAGAAGGCAAGAAATAACTAAGTTCAGAGCAGAACTGAAGGAGATAGAGACACAAAAAGCCCTCCAAAAAATCAATGAATCCAGGAGCTGGTTTTTTGAAAAGATCAACAAAATTGGTAGACCACTAGCAAGACTAATAAAGAAGAAAAGAAGAATTGAATAGATGCCATAAAAAATGATAAAGGGGATATCACCACCAACCCCACAGAAGTACAAACTACCATCAGGGAATACTATAAACACCTCTATGCAAATAAACTAGAAAACCTAGAAGAAATGGATAATTTCCTGGACACTTATACTCTCCCAAGACTAAACCAGGAAGAAGTTGAATCCCTGAATAGACCAATAGCAGACTCTGAAATTGAGGCAATAATTAATAGTCTACCAACCAAAAAAAGTCCAAGACCAGACGGCTTCACAGCTGAATTCTTCCAGAGGTACAAGGAAGAGTTGGTACCATTCCTTCTGAAACTATTCCAATCAATAGAAAAAGAGGGAATCCTCCCTAACTCAT
>NW_012109674.1:13509-14301 GCF_000951045.1 Mandrillus leucophaeus | reverse complement strand
ACAAACAGAAAGGACACCCACACCAAAACCCCACAGTATGTCACCATCATCAAAGACCAAAGGCAGATAAAACCACGAAGATGGGGAAAAAGCAGTGCAGAAAAGCTGGAAATTCAAAAAATCAGAGGGCATTTCCGCCTCCAAAGGAACGCAGCTCATCGCCAGCAATGGAACAAAGCAGGATGGAGAATGACTTTGACGAGTTGAGAGAAGAAGGCTTCAGTCGATCAAACTTCTCAGAGCTAAAGGAGGAAATATGTAACCAGTGCAAAGAAACTAAAAACCTTGAAAAAAGATTTGATGAATGGCTAACTAGAGTAACCAATGTAGAGAAGTCCTTAAAAGAACTGATAGAGATGAAAACCATAACATGAGAACTACGTGACAAATGCACAAACTTCAGTAACTGATTTGATCAACTGGAAGAAAGAGTACCAGAGATTGAAGATCAAATGAATGAAATGAAGTGAGAAGAGAAGTGTAGAGAAAAAAGAGTAAAAGGAAATGAACAAAGCCTCCAAGAAATATGGGATTATGTGAAAAGACCAAGTCTGCGTCTGACTGGTGTGCCTGAAAGTGAGGGGAAAATGGAACCAAGTTGGAAAACACTCTGCAGGATATTATCCAGGGGAACTTCCCCAACCTAGTAAGGCAGTCCAACATTCAAATTCAGGAAATACAGAGAACATCACAAAGTACTCCTTGAGAAGAGCAACTCCGAGACACATAATTGTCAGATTCACAAAAGTTGAAATGAAGGAAAATATGGTAAGGGCAGCCAGAGAGAAAGGT
>NW_012109674.1:3366-10485 GCF_000951045.1 Mandrillus leucophaeus | reverse complement strand
CACAAGAACAGAAAACCAAACACTGCATGTTCTCACTCATAGGTGGGAATTGAACAATGAGATCACTTGGACACAGGAAGGGGAACATCACACACCGGGTCATATTGTGGGGAGGGGGTAGGAGGGAGGGATAGCATTAGGAGGTATACCTAATCTAAATGACGAGTTAATGGGTACAGCACACCAACGTGGCACATGTATACATATGTAACAAACCTGCACATTGTGCACATATACCCTGGAACTTAAAGTATAAAAAAAAGAAAAAATATTAGACAAAACACACAAAAAAAGTTAATAACAAAATTAAATTTAAAATATCATTTTCCTTAAAAATAAATAAAATAAAATGTAAACATCAAAAGTAAAAAAAAAGAAACATAAACCAAGACATCATTAACCCTATTGTTACATAATAGATAAAATGACTTCTGGTTATTACATTTCTAATAACTGAAAGCAAGCATATTGACCACACTTTTTCCCTCCTATCTCTTCCTGTAAATAAGATGTTTAGTTAAAGACTTACTAAAATACACACGATTGTTTAGATAGACCCCAGACAATATTTTTTACATCTGGACATTTAATTAGTGGTATGTTTAAAGTGTCAGCATTGTCTGTCTGCTACTAGAAAAGAGCCTGCAATTTGAGTTCCACAGGGGCACCTGTGACCTTGACCAGCTCCTTTATTATGTTAAATTTTTGCATCTTCAAAGGAGAAGCAGGGACTTGGTCTCTGGGGTCTGTGTTCAAAAGGTAGTAATGTCAGTGGAGTCCTTAGAGCATTCCAGAGTCAAATGACCAGATGTGGCAAACTTCTGGGTCATGCAGTGCCTATGCAGTGAGGGCCCAGGAAGATGGGTCACAGGGCCTGCTGCCCAGTGATGAACTGAAGACAAGTCTCCCATCTTCTCATTGCAATAGCAGGACAAAAAAGTCTTGGATTCATTTTCAGCCTCTGTAAAAACTAAAAGCATGTGGACTTTAAACGTGTTTAAAATATTAAGAGTCTATTAAAGCCCAAACTGCAGAAGCTTATAAAGTAATATATAAGCAGTTATTTGAAATATTCTGTATAAGTCTGACTGATCAGCTGCCAATACCATCACTGATTTCATCCAGCCCCACACTGTGCTCTGGGCAATAGCCCCATTCTGATGAGTTGAGTTGGGCAAACAGGCTTGGAGAATGGTTCCTTCAGAATCAGCCAAATAGTTTCTGTTTAATGTACTTCCCATGAAATTACTCAAAGACGTTTTGATGAAATTCTGCATTGGTCAAAACTCAAGGTAATTAAATATAGCAATGTAATTAAATGTCATTAAAATTTACAACATAGCATGTTTAGGAAACAGTGCAATGTTGATTTGTGTGCTTTTTATTGTTCCCATGCTGCTCACATCCAAATGTAGTTGACATGAACCATTTTACAGATGAATTTCTTGGAAGATAGAAGTCGCGTTTGACATGAATTCAAGAAGCATCTAGGGTCCCTTAAAACCTGACTTGTCTTATCTTTTTTGATATATTGCTGTTAATTTGCCTCCCATTTTAAAGTTACTGTTTCTGCTCTGGGCTTCCCTTGCCCTTTGTTCTTTAATTTTTTTCTTTCTTTCTTTTTTGAAACAAGATCTCACTCTGTCACCCAGGCTGGAGTGCAGTGGCGCAATCTCAGTGCACTGCAGCCTCTGCCCCCAGGCTCAATCAATCCTCCCACCTCAGCCTCCCAAGTAGCTGGCACCACAGGGGTGTGCCACCACGCCTGGCTAATTTTTGCATTTTTTTTTTGTAGAGACAGGGTTTCACTGTGTTGCACAGGCTGATCTGGAGCTCTTGGGCTCAAGCAATCCTCCCACCTCCACCTCCCAAAGTGCTGGGATTACAGGGGTAAGCCACTCCTGTATCAGGCTCAGCCACAGTCCTATAGCCCAGATGCTTGGAGTTGTATGTAAAGCATCAGATTTACAATTGTATTAGTTTTCCATAGCCACCATAACAAAGTACCACCAACCTGGTGACTTAAACCTCAGAAATGTAGTGTCTCCCAGTTCTACAGGAGAGAAATCCAAGACCAAGGAGTTGGCAGGATTGGTTCCTTCTGACAGCTGTAAAGTGGGAGCCTATCTCAGATCTCACCTCTAGCTTCCAGAGGTTTGTTGGCAATCTTTGGTGTTCTTTGGCTTATAGAAGCATCAGAGCCATCTCTTCGTTCTCCCTCACACGGTGTTATCCCTGTGTGTGTCTGTGTCCAAATTTCCCTTTTTTATGAGGACACTAGTCATGTTGAATTAGGGTCTGCCCAATTCTGGGATGACTCGTCTTAACTAATTACATCTGTACTAACCTTATTTACAAGCAAGGTCACGTTGTGAGGGTTAAAACTTCAACATATGAATTTTTGGGGAGGGGATGTGATACATGATTCAACCCATAACACAAATAAATATTTCTTTAAGGATCAGAAGTGGAAAGAAATTCGTGAAGGGATTCTAGTATACAAGTTCTCTTAAAATAACACTTAAAATATTAAGCATAAAGTTTTTTTTATTAAAAATCTTTTATTCTTAATTGACTAATAATTATATATATTTATGGGGTACAATATAATGTTTCAATGCCTGTATACATTGTAGAAGAGCAAATCAGGCTAATTAGCATATCTATTACCTCAAATATTTATCATATCTTTGTCATGAGAACATTTAAAAGCCTCTCTTTTAGCTATTTTGAAATGACAATACATATTATTTACTTTAGTCACTGTACTATGGAACAGAATATGAAGTTTCAGTTAGGAGGAAAAATTCCTTTCCCTTCCCTATTCTATGTCTCTTCTCCTTCATCTGTTTGTGGCAGATTGGATGGGATCTCTCTCTTACCTCCAACCAGCAGGAGGGATGTTTGGGGGTTAGAAATTAACAATCTGGGGCTGGTGCTATATCCCCGAGAGTTCAGACAAACCCATATTCAGTTGATATGGTGGTTTCAGATATAAGTAGGATCAGAGAGAACAAAGATGCTGGGATTATTATTTCTCAATAATATACTCAATAGTATACTCCTCCACATGAGGCTATTCCGGGTTTTTCTTGGGAGGGAAATTAACACTCACTGTGGTGAAGTGTGAGAAAACTGGACACAACTGTTACTAGTGGAAAGACAGAGCTGGAATTGACAGTGTTCATTTCCTCCCACTCTCCACCCTCTTCGTGATATCAGGGCTCACCTTGGCGCCTTCCCAGTTAGAAAAAATATTGTCCATCATCACTTGACCAAAGCCTGAGATGCTGGCTTCTAAGATACAAGAGAGGGTCAAAGTCCAGGTTGTATATCCATGTATCAGGTAGATAGAGATGGACTTTTCTGGTGGAGAGAATTGCAGACACTAGAGGATAAAGGCTGAAGTAGGGCTATAGGAAGAGGATGGAGGGGAGCGAATAATGAGGCACAGTGAGGTGAGGGGCAAGATGGCATTTGTGTGGAGTACATGAGGCCACAGCTCCTGCTGGGCAGCTTGGCTTTCTCTGGGTTCCAGTCCCCTCTTTTTTCTCTTTGGACTTAGGAGTGGTGATAGCTTCCCTCTATTACTAATTGCTGGATACTTCATCATCCACTACAGTTCCCCTGACATTATTCACATCTTCATAAAGATTAAACGCTCTATCCATCTGACTGTGGCCTCGAGTTCCTGCCTGTGTTCAGGTTGCATCTCCCCAAGGAGGTTTTACATTTCTGGAAGGCAGAGATCAAGTCTTGCTCACTTTTGAATCTGTGTAGCATTGCATGAAAAGCCTTATGGAAAACTCTGCATGAATAGTGAAGGCAGAAAACGAAAAGGGGAAGAGTGGGCGCGGAAAGAAGAGTAAGGAAAGCGGAAAGGAAAACATACAGAAAGGTGGAAGGATGGTGGAAAGGTGGTATAACACAGAAATGGGAACCCAACTCATTTCTCCAGAATTATGCTCTCTGACTATCAAGGTAAAGCCAAAACAGCCAGGAAGAACAGGGGCCCAACCTGCCATCTCCTTAGGCCCTGCATAAACATACCTTTCTTATTTACTGCCTTGCCCAGCTCCTCATTCTGCAAAATTCTTTTACTGCCCCCAGTGGCTGTCATACAGTACTGAGGAGTGGCTTGGGCTTCTCTCTCTGAGTTAGAGGCCTGGGGACCTCCCCTGGGAGCCCACTCAGCACTGTATGATGTCAATCTCAGCAAGCTGGGCTATCCTGGAATAGCAGCCACAGGCCCTCTAACTGCAGTCATTGTGTTCCTGCTATGTGCAGACTCTTGTAAGTCTTAAGGGTAGAAAGACACACAGGAGACTCCCTCACCCTCAAAAGGTACAGTGGCACCATCCAGGGTCCATGGGACAAGTGGAAGGAGCATTTACAGAGCATCACATCAACCCAAATGAGTGAATTAGGAAGGTCAAGGGAAGCAGTATCAGGCAAATGAAGTGCAGAGTGCAGATGGGAATAGTCATGAGGGATGACTCAGAAGGACTGGCGAGATTTTTTAGCTATATTTGTGGTCAGAATACTGAACCAGGTAGCTTGGAAAATATATCAATCAGTGTCAAGCACTCTCCTCAGGAATGTGGGCTTCTAGGTCCTCTGAGGATGTTTTATTGCTGGTGGAATAAAAACTATTATATAAGGATGTGTTCAAGGTTCAGTGTGGATGTTTTGTGTTTTATATTTTTTAGTTTGGCAAAGTCCGCCAATAATGGTACACAGTAGAATTAAAGGGATTGGAAATTCTCTTCCTAGAACCCAGATGATATGTATTGATGGGTGTGCTGATCTGCATCTATTCCTATTTAGTCATTTACCGTCTCTGCTGGTAAGCTGATGGTGTGCCCAGCATGTCAGAGGAGTCATTGATCCTGCCTCAAATAAAATAGACTAATGCATATTTATTTTGCCATTTTCATTATTAAGTGAAATGCCAGAAAACATTTCAGTATAACCTCTAGAGAAAATAAACCACTTTCCTGAAACTGGCTCTGTCTCTTCATAAAATGGAATGAAATATTTGGAAATGCTTCATTTCTTCCGGGCCAAAGGCACATCCATTCTCCTCATGCTGTTTCAAAGCTCTGATGAATGGAGTTCCTGTCCTGGCTGTCCTTCAGGAAGTCGTTGATCTCCAGAACTCAATAAATAATGGGAGAAGAATGAATGGCATATATATGTGTTGAGAAAGGACTTAAAGTTTCACAATTTTCCTTTTTTGGTGTAGTCTCACTGGTACTCTTTTACTGGCAAAAACAACAAAAGACAGCTCCATTTGTTTCTGTGTTAATTGTAAAACTGATAAGTTAGCTCAACAGCACATGAGAAGTATGTTTAACAAATCATAATAAAGGAAAAACAAGGCCAGAAACTGGGCCAGTTTGACCATTAGTTTAGGATATACCACAGGACTGTTATTAGGAAGAACCAAGAGGCCTAGACATAGCCTGTTAACTAGAGTTGAAGGAGCTTCCATTGTCTCAACCACTTATTCATTCAAAAGCTGTATCCTAAGGACTGCCTCTAGATTTCGGGAATAAAGCAGCAAATAACACATTAAAAATACCTAGTGCTAGAGACACAGTAAATCAGACAAACAAACAGGGTAGGGACTTTCCTATAGGTCTTGCTGCCTGCCAATCTCACAATATTCTGCATACAATAAGAGCACGGGCCAGTGGCTGCTGCTCCAGGGCCCCAGCTTGCTGGGGTTGGGGCTTGTGTAGCACTGAGTGGGCTCTTCCCAATGGAGGTTTCCAGGGCCTCTATCGTAGAAAGAGAAGCCCAAGCTACTCCTCTAGCAATGTGAGGAAGCCATGGGGGACAGTAAAGTCATTTACAGACTCAGAAGCCAAATAAACAATGGTAAAATATATGGTATGCTAGATAATGCAGAGAAGAAAAATAAAGTGTGGAAGGGGACTAGGAAATGTTAAGGGGATGCACAATTTGAGACACTTTTAATTAGAACAAAAGAAATCTCTGCCATCTATCAGCAAAGAAGACTGGGAAATATCATGAAAGCATGAAGACTTGTTAAAAACCTAGTCAACAGTGAGACCCAAACCACACCTACGTAGTTGACATTCTATGCATTCAGCAGGAGCAGGATGCAGGGTTCTGAGTCAGAAGTCCCGGCCCAGGCTGTCAGTTCTGGCCAGACGAACTTGGGTGAATCATCTAAACTCTGTGAGCCACTGATTCATCATGCATAAGGGAGAAAGCATCTTCATAGTCCACTGCACAGGGTTATAGAGAAAACCTAATAAATATTGAATTTGGAAATTTTTTGCTGAAATCAGAGCACTGAGAGCATGCTTGGGAAACACATACTGCCAGGGATTTCTTCCAAGAACTTCTGGTTCAGTAGATCAGAGACAGAGACAGAGTCTAATCCAGCAGTTCTCAATGTTGGATGAACATTAGGATCACCTGAGAAGTTCCTAAAAAATACAGATGCCAAAGGCCCACACCAGACTAACGAAATCAGGATTTCTGGGGCACAGGCATAGATACTTTTTAAAAAAGCTCTCCAGGGTATTCAAATGTGTAGACAGTTTGATAATCAACAGTCTAGTGAAGTCCATGTTACTGTGAATGATGAAAATTACAAAAAATTGCAAGCTGTTAAAAGGTCTCATCCACCTTTATCTGGAACAGTAGAAGAGTGGGACACCCACACTGCATGTATATTAAGTGCACAGGTAGTTCCGGGGTGGAAAGTGGCTTTCCAAGTAACAGATAGACGCTTAAACATCTCCAAGTATGCAAGAATCTCCTATTTTGTGGGCATTTTCCTCCTCCTAGAGGCTTTGGCTCCCTCTCCCCATTATTTAATCACCCCATGATGAGGAACCCATCCTTTAGATATCCTAAGTCCCGATTGCCTCAGCATGATGATGTAGCACCATAGGAAATGGGCATGCCACGTGAGCATCTAGATGTAAAGATTGAGTCAAGTAGTAGCACAAGGATGCAACTTTAATAGCACATTTCCTTACTTTTCATTATCTTTTATTGGAAATAGAAATAAACAAAGTGAAATGTGTCAGTGCTGAAAAGAATCCTGTATTAAAGTATTCATGAAACATCAAGTACAAC
>NW_012109674.1:0-3316 GCF_000951045.1 Mandrillus leucophaeus | reverse complement strand
ATACCACAGGACTGTTATTAGGAAGAACCAAGAGGCCTAGACATAGCCTGTTAACTAGAGTTGAAGGAGCTTCCATTGTCTCAACCACTTATTCATTCAAAAGCTGTATCCTAAGGACTGCCTCTAGATTTCGGGAATAAAGCAGCAAATAACACATTAAAAATACCTAGTGCTAGAGACACAGTAAATCAGACAAACAAACAGGGTAGGGACTTTCCTATAGGTCTTGCTGCCTGCCAATCTCACAATATTCTGCATACAATAAGAGCACGGGCCAGTGGCTGCTGCTCCAGGGCCCCAGCTTGCTGGGGTTGGGGCTTGTGTAGCACTGAGTGGGCTCTTCCCAATGGAGGTTTCCAGGGCCTCTATCGTAGAAAGAGAAGCCCAAGCTACTCCTCTAGCAATGTGAGGAAGCCATGGGGGACAGTAAAGTCATTTACAGACTCAGAAGCCAAATAAACAATGGTAAAATATATGGTATGCTAGATAATGCAGAGAAGAAAAATAAAGTGTGGAAGGGGACTAGGAAATGTTAAGGGGATGCACAATTTGAGACACTTTTAATTAGAACAAAAGAAATCTCTGCCATCTATCAGCAAAGAAGACTGGGAAATATCATGAAAGCATGAAGACTTGTTAAAAACCTAGTCAACAGTGAGACCCAAACCACACCTACGTAGTTGACATTCTATGCATTCAGCAGGAGCAGGATGCAGGGTTCTGAGTCAGAAGTCCCGGCCCAGGCTGTCAGTTCTGGCCAGACGAACTTGGGTGAATCATCTAAACTCTGTGAGCCACTGATTCATCATGCATAAGGGAGAAAGCATCTTCATAGTCCACTGCACAGGGTTATAGAGAAAACCTAATAAATATTGAATTTGGAAATTTTTTGCTGAAATCAGAGCACTGAGAGCATGCTTGGGAAACACATACTGCCAGGGATTTCTTCCAAGAACTTCTGGTTCAGTAGATCAGAGACAGAGACAGAGTCTAATCCAGCAGTTCTCAATGTTGGATGAACATTAGGATCACCTGAGAAGTTCCTAAAAAATACAGATGCCAAAGGCCCACACCAGACTAACGAAATCAGGATTTCTGGGGCACAGGCATAGATACTTTTTAAAAAAGCTCTCCAGGGTATTCAAATGTGTAGACAGTTTGATAATCAACAGTCTAGTGAAGTCCATGTTACTGTGAATGATGAAAATTACAAAAAATTGCAAGCTGTTAAAAGGTCTCATCCACCTTTATCTGGAACAGTAGAAGAGTGGGACACCCACACTGCATGTATATTAAGTGCACAGGTAGTTCCGGGGTGGAAAGTGGCTTTCCAAGTAACAGATAGACGCTTAAACATCTCCAAGTATGCAAGAATCTCCTATTTCGTGGGCATTTTCCTCCTCCTAGAGGCTTTGGCTCCCTCTCCCCATTATTTAATCACCCCATGATGAGGAACCCATCCTTTAGATATCCTAAGTCCCGATTGCCTCAGCATGATGATGTAGCACCATAGGAAATGGGCATGCCACGTGAGCATCTAGATGTAAAGATTGAGTCAAGTAGTAGCACAAGGATGCAACTTTAATAGCACATTTCCTTACTTTTCATTATCTTTTATTGGAAATAGAAATAAACAAAGTGAAATGTGTCAGTGCTGAAAAGAATCCTGTATTAAAGTATTCATGAAACATCAAGTACAACATGCTGAAGGAAGATAGGCATAGCCTGCTGTCTACAATACTGACCAAAAAGGCTTATTTGCAAATAGGAATTAAAAAAAAAAAAAAGGCAAAGGAAAGATGATAAAACTGGGTCAGATGATTGTGTAGTTTTCTACTTAGATGCAAATACCGAATGATGAATTCCTTCTCTTTCCCTGTATAAATCTTTCAGTGTCTTGAAATTATCTCAGATCATTTTCTCTTTATTTCATTTATTTTATAATTTTGCCAGGTACTTTTTTTATGGGAAAATGGGAAGCTTTGACAGTAACAAAAAAGGAGTACTGATATCAGGTTCCTGTACTGGGGAGCAGTTTGTGTGAGTTGTTGAGCTGAGGTGGGAGCTGGGAGGATCTAGAAGCCTGTGTTGTCTTAGGCTCTGTTAAAGGCTATCTAAGGTAGTCACGAAGCTGTTTCCCAAAGGTTGTTTTTCTGATTCACCACAACGTAAATAAAACCCCCAAAGCTCAAGCAATTATCTACTGAGACCAGGTTATCCCTGGAGTCCTTTACACATCCCAGTGTAACATCTTTCAAAACCTGAATCCATTCTTTAACTGTCTTGTTTTCCTACAGTAACTACTGCATTAAATTACCACTCAGGAGAAAGATTTTAATCTTGGCTTCTCAGTTTTGTGAAACTGAGAAGTTTCATAACCCCAGATCAGCCCTGTTTTTACACTTTAAAAAGTGAGATAAGAAACATCTCATCCTTTGCAATGAAGGGCAAGTCTTCCATTTGGTTGTTTGAGAGCTGGTTAAAAAGGTCCCTCATAGCACATTTCAATAAAATATGTATAAATGGAAATAGCTGATTTCTATTTTTCAGAAAAACAACAACAACAACAAGAAAAACCAGCTGGGTGTGGTGGCTCATGCCTGCAATCCCAGCACTTTGGGAGGCTGAGGTGGGCGGATAACCTGAGGTCAGGAGTTCGAAATCAGCCTGGCCAACATGGTGAAACCGCGTCTTTACTAAAAATACAAAAATTAGCTGGGTGCAGTGGTGGGCACCTGTAATCCCAGCCGCTCAGGAGGCTGAGGCAGGAGAATCACTTGAACTTGGGAGGCAGGGGTTGAAGTAAGCCGAGATTACACCATTGCACTCCGTCCTGGGCGACAGAGTGAGACTCTGTCTCAAAAAATAAATAAATTAACAAACGAACAAAACAGACAAACAAACAAACAAACAAAAAACCCATTGTCTTTAGAAAGAAAATATTTTGTTAAAATTTCAAGGCTAAATTTTATTATTTAGAATATCTTTTTAAAGTGTTCTATGGAGCTTACACTGTAAACTATGCCACTCGCATTCAGTCATCTTTCCATGGAGTAATTTTGGCCTTATGCTACTGTTACTTAAAAGCTATTCAAATTATTATGTTGTGACTCTACATTTCTTCATTTTTAACTATTGTGCTGTTATTCTTATTCATTTAGAAGCTCCAAAGAAGATTGTTCCTAGCATTTCAGTACACATGAAGATATTGTGTTAAATTTCTCTTAGCTTATTTTCTTCCTGCCTTCTACCCACTAAAAAAAATCAGTCAAGAATAACTCAGAGATACATGAAAGGAGTTTGCAGTTCTGCATTA
>NW_012109673.1:0-1410 GCF_000951045.1 Mandrillus leucophaeus | reverse complement strand
CAGGCGCCCACCACCTCGCCCGGCTAGTTTTTTGTATTTTTTTAGTAGAGACGGGGTTTCACCGTGTTAGCCAGGATGGTCTCGATCTCCCGACCTCGTGATCCGCCCGTCTCGGCCTCCCAAAGTGCTGGGATTACAGGCTTGAGCCACCGCACCCGGCCAATTTTTCCATTTTTTAAAGAAAAGCCAGAAGTTTTCATTTTATGTGAATTTTACCAACCTTATAAACTCTTTGTAGGTTAAAATCCATCTACGGGGCCAGGTGCTGTGGCTCATAGCTGTCATCCCAGCACTTTGGGAGGCCGAGGCAGGTGGATCACCTGAAGTTAGGAGATGGAGACAAACCTGGCCAACATGGTGAAGCCCCGTCTCTACTAAAAATACAAATTATTAGCCAGGTGTGGTGGTGGGCGCCTGTAATCCCAGCTACTTGGGAGGCTGAATCAGGAGAATTGGTTGAACGTGGGAGGCAGAGGTTGCAGTGAGCCAAGATCACGCCACTGCATTCCAGCCTGGGTGAAGAGGGAGACTCCATCTCAAAAAAAATAAAAAATAAAAAATCCACCTGTGAGTGAAAGGGGGGCCGTAGATCAGCAGTTTACAATCCCTCTCAGGACTTGCTTCCCTCGTCATTCAAATGTGGATAAGAGAAGTTACCATGAGCTGTAGGTGAGTTCATGTTTGTAAAGCATTCAGAACCAGGCCTGACACAAGGCAGCAGCTGCTCTCATTCTTGTAGATTTTTAAATAATAATAATAAATTAATTCAAGGGAGAAACCTATTCAAGCTCAGTCATCAATGGTCTTTCCCTCCCTCCACAAACCCTGAAGTGTTGACTTACTGAATCTTTCAGCTTTCGACTATGTTTAGTCTTGTTGACACAGCCTCAGCGCTTGCATTGGAGTACACTGGGGCCTCACTCCCCCGCCATGCGATTGGAGCCATCAAAGTCCCTCACTCACATTAAAAAACACAAAAAGGGCCAGGCGCGGTGGCTCACACCTGTAATCCCAGCACTTTGGGAGGCCAAGGCGGGTGGATCATGAGGTTGGGAGATAGAGACCATCCTGGCTAACATGGTGAAACCCTGTCTCTAACAGAAATACAAATAATTAGCCAGGCGTGGTGGTGGGCGCCTGTAGTCCCAGCTACTCCGGAGGCTGAGGCAGGAGAATGGCGTGAACCCGGGAGGTGGAACTTGCAGTGAGCCGAGATCACGCCACTGCACTCCAGCCTGGGTGACAGAGCGAGACTCCGTCTCAAAAACAAACAAACAAACAAACAAAAAACCAAACACACACACACACACACCCCCCCACAAAGGAGAAACTTAACTATCCCCAGTGAGGTCCCTATGTGCGTGCTCGGGCTCACCTTATAAAAGCATTATATGCTCTGCCGGGTGTGGT
>NW_012109672.1:0-1594 GCF_000951045.1 Mandrillus leucophaeus | reverse complement strand
TTTTTCCCTGAGACAGAGTCTTGCTCTGTCGCCAGGCTAGAGTGCAGTGGCACTATCTTGGCTCACTGCAACCTCCAACTCCCTGGTTCAAGCGATCCTCCTGCCTCAGCCTCCCGAGTAGCTGGGATTACAGGCACGCACCACCATGCCCAGCTAATTTTTTTGGTATTTTTAGTAGAGATGGGTTTTTACCATGTTGGCCAGGATGGTCTCAGTCTCCTGACCTCATGATCTGCCTGCCTTGGCCTCCCAAAGGGCTGGGATTACAGGCGTGAGTCACCGTGCCCAGCCTAAGTATGACTTTATTAGCAGCATGACAGTGGACTAATACAATGTCAAAGCTCCCATGTAGCACTAGGAACTCTTTCTTTCTTTCTTTCCTTCTTTCTTTCTTTCTTTTTTTTTTTTTTTTTTTTTGAGATGGAATCTCACTCTGTCGCCAGGCTGGAGTGCAGTGGGGCGATCTCGGCTCACTGCAAATTCCGCCTCCCAGGTTCACGCCATTCTGCTGCCTCAGCCTCCCGAGTAGCTAGGACTACAGGCACCTGCCACCATGTTCAGCTAAGTTTTTTTGTATTTTTAGTAGAGATGGGGTTTCACCCTGTTAGCCAGGATGAGTCTCGATCTCCTGACCTCGTGATCCACCCGTTTCAGCCTCCCAAAGTGCTGGCATTACAGGCATGAGCCACCACGCCCGGCCTGCACTAGTAATTCTAACTTGTGCCAGCTTCCTCTCCCACTAGGGCATCCTTGCACAGTAGCTCCCTGACACTTATCCTCTTACCTGTCATGCATATCATGCCTCTGCACATGCTGTGTCTGCTTCCTGGAATGCCATCCTTTTTTATTCACTTCAAAATCCCTCCCCACCCCATTGGATTAATGAGCTCCATGCATCTTTCAAAACCTAGTTCAGATATTAGCTTGCTCAGGAAGCTTCCCAGGTACTCCCTCTCTCCCTCTGCCAAAGGAAAGTTCAAACCTCTCTCTCCCAGATCATGCTATACTCCTGCATTACCTGGAGGAATTCCGTGCAGCAAACTCAACCACTCAGCTGCTGAGGACTGAATGTGTGTGTCCCCCAAATTCATATGTTAAAACTGCAATCCCTAATGTGATGGTATTTAGAGATGAGGCCTTTGGAAGGTGATCAGGTCACAAGGATAGAGCCCACATGATGGGGTTAATGCATTTACAAGAGAAGACACAGAGCTCGTTTCCTCTCTCATCTGCAAACTAGGAAAAAGGGCCCCCAAGCAGAACCTGACCAGTCTGGTACCCTGATCTCAGACTTCCCAGCCTCCCGAACTGTCTGTTCTTTAAGCTGTGGTAGTTATAACAGCCCAAACTGACTCAGATACCAACACAGTTGAGAACTTGAAAATAAAAGTGTGGGGGTCGGGAGCAGGAAAGGCCTCCAGGCCCACCTGTCTAGAGCACCTCTCTCTAAACCTTACAAAAAGAAACAAAGCCCTTTAGTCAGATAATTCTTCCTTAGTAAACAATACATGTATATTTCGTCATTTGTTTTCCCAGACTTTAGCCCAATGGACGTGGTAAATTAGAAAGAATCTTGCTGGAGGAAAGTACACCA
>NW_012109671.1:0-2400 GCF_000951045.1 Mandrillus leucophaeus | reverse complement strand
TAATTTACACGCCCACCAACAGTGTATAAGCATCCCCTTTTCTCTGCAACCTTGCCAGCATCAGTTATTTTTTGACGTTTTAGTAATAGACATTGTGACTGGTGTGAAATGGTATCTCATGGTGGTTTTGATTTGCAATCCTCTAATGATCAGTGATGTTGAGCTTTTTTTTATATGCTTGTTGGGCACACGTATGTCTTCTTTTGGAAAGTATCTGTTCATGTCCTTTGCCCACTTTTTAATGGGGTTGTTTGGTTTTTTCTTGTAAATTTGTTTAAGTTCCTTATAAATGCTGGATATTATTAGGCCTTTGTCAGATGCATAGTTTGCAAATATTTTCTCCTATTTGGTAGGTTTTCTGTTTACTCTGTTAGTTTATTTTGCTGTGCAGAAGCTGTTTAGTTTAATTAGATCCCATTTGTCAATTTTTGCTTTTGTTGCAATTGCTTTCAGTGTCTTCATCATGAAATCATAGCCCGTGCCTATGTCCAGCAGGACATGCCTATGTCCAATAGGCCCATGTCCTATTGCCTAGGTTGTCTTCTAGGGTTTTCTAGTTTGGAATTTTACATTTAAGTCTTTGATACATCTTGAGTTGATTTTTGTATATGGTGTAAGGAAGGGGTCTAGTCTCAATCTTCTACATATGGCTAGTCAGTTATCCCAGCACCATTTATCGAATAGGTTTTCCCCCTTGCTTGTTTTTGTCAGCTTTGTCAAAGATCAGATGGTTGTAGGTGCGTAGCCTTATTTCTAGGCTGTCTACTCTGCTCTATTGCTCTATGTGTCTGTTTTTTACCAGTACCATGCTGTTCTGGTTACTGTAACCCAGTAGTATAGTTTGAATTAGGTAATGTGATGCCTCCAGTTTTATTCCTTTTGCTCAGGATTGCTTTGGCTATTCAGGCTCATTTTGGTTCCACATTGAATTTTTAAACAGTTTTTTCTAGTTCTGTGAAGAGCGTCATTGGTAGTTTGATAGAAATAGCATTGAATCTATAAAAATTTCTTCAGGCAGTATGGCCATTTTTACAACACTGATTCTTTCCATCCACAAGCATGGAATGTTTTTCCACTTGTTTGTGTCATCTCTGATTTCTTTGAGCAGTGTTTTGTAATTCTCATTGTAAAGATCTTTTACTTTCCTGGTTAGCTGCATTTATTCTTTAGGTCTTTTCTTCTTTTTGTGGAAATTGTTAATGGGATAGCATTCTTGATTTGGCTCAGGGCCTGGTTTTTGTTGGTGTATAGAAATGCTAATTATTTTTATATTAATACATTGATTTTGCATCCTAAAACTATGCTGGAGTTGTTTATCAGCTTAAGGAGCTTTGGGCTGAGACTATGGGGTTTTGTAGATACAGCATCATGTCATCTGCAAACAGAGATAGTTTTACTTCCTCTCTTCCTATTTGGATGCTTTTTATTTCTTTCTCTTTCCTGATTGCTCTGGCCAGGACTTCCAATAGTACGTTGAATAGGAGTAGTGAGAGAGAGCAGCATACTTTTCTTTTTCTGCTTCTCAAGGGAAATGCTTCCAGCTTTTGCCCATTCAGTAAATGTTGGCTGTGGGTTTGTCATAGATAGTTCTTATTATTTTGAGGTACATTCCTTCAATACCTAGTTTGTTGAGAGTTTTTAACATGAAGGGATATTGGGTTTTATTGAAAGCCTTTTCTGTATCTATTGAGGTGATCATGTGGTTTTCGTCTTTAGTTCTGTCTATTTCATGAATCATGTTTATTGATTTGTGTATGTTGAACCAACCTTGCATCCCAGGGATAAAACCTGCTTGATCATGGTGGGTTAGCTTTTTGATGTGCTGCTGGATTTGGTTTGTTAGTATTTTGTTAAGGATTTTTGCATCAATGTTCATCAGGGATATTAGCCTGAACTTTTCCTTTTGGTTATTGTTGTGTCTCTGCCAGGTTTTGGTATCAGGATGATGCTGGCCTCATAGAATGAGTTGGGGAGGAGTCCTTCCTCCTCAATTGTTTTGGAATAGTCTCAGTAAGAATGGTACCAACTCTTCTTTGTACATCTGGTAGAATTTGACTGTGAATCCCTCTGGTCCTGTGCTTTGTTTTATTGGTAGACTATTTATAACTGATTCCATTTGAGAGCTTGTTATTGGTCTGTTCAGGGATTCAATTTCTTCCTGGTTCAGTCCTGGGAGGGTGTATGTGTCCAGGAATGTATCCATCTCTCCTAGATTTTCCAGTTTGTTTGCACAGAGGTGTTCATAGTAGTCTCTGACGGTTCTTTGTATTTCTGTGGGGTCAGTGATAATATCCCCTTTGTCATTTCTAATTGTGTTTATTTGGATCTTCTCTCTTTTCTTTATCAGTCTAGCTAGGAGTCTATCTATTTTATTAATTTTTTCAAAAAAACTAACTCCTG
>NW_012109670.1:0-1271 GCF_000951045.1 Mandrillus leucophaeus | reverse complement strand
TGTTCCTACTGTATGAATGGAAAGTCCATCTAGGCCAGGGGCAGTGGCTCACTCCTGTAATCCTAGCACTTCGGGAGGCCGAGATGGGCAGATCATTTCAGATCAGGAGTTCGAGACCAGCCTAGCCAACATGATGAAGCCCTGTCTCTACTAAAAATACAAAAATTAGCCGGGCATGGTGGCGCAGGCCTGTAATCTCAGCTACTCAGGAGCCTGAGGCAGAAGATACCGCTTGAACCTGGCAGGCAGAGGTTGCAGTGAGCCGAGATCATACCACTGCACTCCAGCCTGGGTAACAGAGTGAGACTTTGTTTAAAAAAAAAAGAGAGAAGAAAATTGTCCACCTGCAAATGAGGCAGCAGAACTAGAGATGGAGTGATACATGGTCCTGTTAGCTTTGCCTGGGGAGCCAAGAGGGATTTGGTGGGGGGAGATTTATTCAAGGAAAAGTGAGAAACTCATTGCTGTAATTAAAATTGGTTGCAGCCAGGCATGGTGGTTCACACATGTAATCCCAGTTACTTGGGAGGACTGCTTGAGGCCCAGAGTTCCAGACCAGCCTGGAACTCTAGATCCTGTCTCAAAAACAGAAAAAAAAAAAAAATTAATTAGGTGGGCATAGTGATTCCTGCCTGTAATCCCAGTTATTCCAGAAGTGGGAGGATCACTTAAGTTCCACAAGTCGAGGCTGCAGGGAACTGTAGCCGTAATCATGCCACTGCAACTCCAGCACGCCGACCTGGATGACAGAGTCAGACCTGGTCTCTTAAAAATACAATACAAAACAAAGCAAAAAAACAAAACCTGGTTGAATCAAGTTTCCCAGGAAGCTACTTTAGACTCATTGTTTTCGCAGATATAGGCAAGGTAAATAAGCAAGGTATTTTCAAGAATAGTTTTTCTCGGCCAGACATGGTGGCTCATGCCTGTAATCCCAGCATTTTGGGAGGTCGAGGTGGGTGGATCACCTGAGGTCAGGAGGTCGAGACCAGCCTGGCCAACATGGTGAACCCTGTTTCTACAAAACTACAAAGCATTAGCCGGGCATGGTGGCAGGCACCTGTAACCCCAGCTACTTGGGAGGCTCAGGCAGGATAATTGTTTGAACTTAGGAGGTGGAGGTTGCAGTGAGCTGGGATGTGCCATTGCACTCCAGCCTGGGCAAAAGAGCAAAACTCTGTCATACAATACAATAGAATAGAATAGAATAGAATAGAATAGAATAGAATAGAATAGAATAGAATAGAATAGAATAGAATAGAATAGAATAG
>NW_012109669.1:0-1690 GCF_000951045.1 Mandrillus leucophaeus | reverse complement strand
AAAAAAATAAGTACAAGGTTCGCTAACTAACAGCTCCACCGAGATTCCTGAATTCCCAATTGCACCTGAACTTGCACTAGAACTGCTGATGGCTGTGAACTTCCTAGATTGTTAAATAAAATAAATTATAATAAACTGTTAACTCTTTTCATTTAATACCTGCAGTTCAGTTAGTAATTTTTCATATGTAGCGTGTTGCCTGTATGCAGTTGAACTGTACAAAGTTCATTGCGAAGCAGATTATCTTCTGGTTTTGCATAGCAATCAAAGTTGAAATTTGTCTGCTACCTCAACAAATTAAGAACATTTTCACAAACTGAGAAATAAATATGCCAATTCGCAGGTAAAATAATAATAATAATAATTCTAACAGGTGTGAGGAAATATCTCATAGCTAACCACCCATATTAAATATCGATTTTATAACATCCCAAGCGAAATAGATTTCTAGAAAATGAACTCTCTAATCCCGACCATCTATTTTAACACTGATTTTATAGCACCCCTATTAGATGGTCAAGGAGATTCTTAATGGGACATGATAAACATGTGCTTTCTGATAGGATTCACTGGCAACAGCAAAACATCACTTCTGTGGAATTCCTGCCAAAGATGCAGAACTTTAAAGAGTAGGGAACATCACACAAACTGAGCTTGAGGGGCACAGTATCTCACTTGTGCTCTTTAAAATGTCAGTTCCACAAAATACAAAGAAATGCCAGGCATGGTGGTTTACACTTGTGATTCCAGCACTTTGAGAGGCTGTGGGAGGATCGTTTGAGCTTAGGAGTTTGAGGCCAGCCTAGGAAACATAGTGAAACCACTTCTCTACAAAAAATACAAAAATTAGCTGGGCATAGAGGCACATGCCCGTTGTCCCAGCTACTTGGGAGGCTGAGGCAGGAGAATTGCCTGAACCCAGGAGGTTGAGGCTACAATGAGCTATGATTGCACCACTGCACTCCAGCCTGGGTGACAGAGCAAGAGCCCATCTCAAAGAAAAAAAAAAAAAAAAAAGTCTAGGAAATGTTCCAGATTAAAGGAGGTAAAAAAGACATGTCAATCAAATGTAATGAGTGACTTGAGTCTTTCTTTGCTATAGATGACATTATTGGGATAATTAAAATATAAATAAGAAGAAATAGAAAAATATATAAATGAGCTCTGTAAATTTTATAGTATTATATTAATGCTATATACTAATTACTATATTAATAATACAGCATATAGCAAATAGTATATTATATACCTATAATACTATACATAATAGAGTATTAATGCCAATTTCCTGATTGTGATCATTGCACTGTAGTAATGTGAAACAATTTTTTTTTTTTGACAGGGTCTGGGTCTGTCGCCCAGGCTGAAGTGCAGTGGCACAATCATAGCTCACTACAACCTCCACCTCCTGGGCTGAAGAAATCTTCCCACCTCAGCCTCCTGAGTAGCTGTTACTACAGGTGCTCACCACCACATCTGGCTAATTTTTGTATTTTTAACAGAGATGGGATTTCATTATGTTAGCCAGGCTAGTCTCAAACTCCTGACCTCAGGCTCCTAAAGTGCTGGGATTACAGGCGTGAGTCACTGTGCCTGGCCAGCATTATTTTTTACTTAAATATTTAGACAAATACACCATGAAGCCTGATGAACCTGAAGTTTCTTTGTGGTAAGTCCAGATCACATTCTA
>NW_012109668.1:0-1038 GCF_000951045.1 Mandrillus leucophaeus | reverse complement strand
AATCTTTAGGTCCGGCCACAACTCATTGAGCTCCTGAACAACCTCGTTTGTGAACTCAACGCCACTGTCAGAGTCTAACACAGTGGGTGTACCAACACATCTAGATGTGTATAAGAGACAGAACCCCGTGTCTACTAAAAAAAAAAAAATACAAAAGAACTAGCCGGGCGAGGTGGTGGGCGCCTGTAGTCCCAGCTACTCGGGAGGCTGAGGCAGGAGAATCGCTTGAACCTGGAAGACGGAGGCTGCAGTGAGCCAAGATCGTGCCACTGCACTCCAGCCCAGGCGACAGTGTGAGACTCCACCTCAAAATAAAAATAAAATAAAATAAAATAAAAAGAATAAAAGACTGCAGGCCCTTTCTCCTTCCCCGTGCCCATTTTAGTAGAATCATTTATTCATTAAATTCACTGAACACCTTCCATGGGCTGGGCACGCTGTCTTAGGCGTTGGGAACGTAGGAGTACACAGGTCCTGAGCACTGTCCTCCCCTGTGGCTGGGTCAGTCATCCTTACTCTGAACCCTGACCCACACTGGCCTTGCCCTCCTCCTCTCTAGGTAGAGCAATGATCTCAGGCCAACTCTTGCATTTGGTTCCAGAAACCTCGATTGTTTCCCTGACTATTGGTCACTTCCCGAAACGCACTGAACTGTGCCAGGAATAGGATATGTTTTTAAGTGCTTGAGACACAGACAAGTGGCAGACGCATACCCAAATTCCAGTCATATCTTACTTCTGACCGAATTTTAATATATGCTTCATGCAGTTACACAATTCTCTGTGCATAATGCTCTGAGAAAAGGGATGGCACATACAGTTTCTCCTGAAGTGGGAAACAAAGCCCAGTTGGTAAGGTGGCCAGTCTCTATGGCGTCTTAGGTGAACCTCTTTTCTTCTCATTACTTTTCCTTCATCTACTTTTTTTCTGAGATGGAGCTGTGCTCTGTCGCCCAGGCTGGAGTGCAGTGGCTGGATCTCAGCTCACTGCAAGCTCCACCTCCCGGATTCATGCCATTCTCCTGCCTCAGCCTCCCGA
>NW_012109667.1:0-1377 GCF_000951045.1 Mandrillus leucophaeus | reverse complement strand
AAAAATTAGCCAGGCATGGTGGTGTGCACCTATAGTCCCAACTACTCAGGAGGCTGAGGCAGGAGAATCACTTGACCCTGGGAGACAGAGGTTGCAGTGAGCCGAGATCGTGCCACTGCACTCCAGCCTGGGCCACAGAGTGAGACCTTATCTCAAAACAAAACAAAATCTCAAATGTCAACTGAGCATGGTGGCTCACGCCTGTAATCCTAACACTTTGGGAGGCCTAGTCAGGAGTGTAGCTTGAGCCCAGGAGTTCAAGACCAGCCTGGGCAACATAGTGAGACCCTGTCTCTATAAAGAAAAGAAATAATGCAGGCATGGTGAAGCATGTCTGTAGTCCTAGCTACTCGGAAGCCTAAGGTGAAAGGATGTCTTGAGCCCAGGTGGTCGAGGCTGCAGTGAGCCGTAATCATGCCATTGTACTCCCGCCTGGGTGACTCATGCCATTTGCAGTCTGTCTCAAAATAAAAATCTCTATTTTTGGGCCAGGTACAGTGGCTCATTCCTGTAATTCCAGCACTTTGGGCAGCCTAGGTGGGAGGATCATGTGAGGTCAGGAGTTCAAGAGCAGCCTGGCCAACATGGTGAAATCCCGTCTCTACTAAAAATACAAAAATTAGCAGAGTGTGGTGGCAGATGCCTGTAATCCCAGCTACTTGGGAGGCTGAGGTTTGAGAATAGCTTGAACCCAGCATGTGGAGGTTGCAGTGAGCTGAGATCATGCCACTGCACGCCAGCCTGGGCAAGAGAGCAAGACTCTGTTTTGTCTCAAAAACAAAACAAAACAAAACAAAACTCTACTTTTATATGTCTAGGCCGCCATGTATATAGGCCACAGCTGGGCATAGTGGCTCATACCTGTAATTCCAGCACTTTGGGAAGCCAGGGTGGAAGGATCACTTGAGCCCAGGAGTTTGAGACCAGCCAGAGCAACATAGTGAAATCCTATCTCTACAAAAAATAAAAAATTAGCTAGGTGTGGTGGTGCATGCCTGTAGACCCAGATACTTGGGAGGCCAAGGAGAGAGGATCACTTGAGCCCAGGAGGTTGAGGTTGCAGTGAGCCATGATCACACTACTGCACTCCAGCCTGGGTGACAAAGTAAGACCCCTTCTCAAAAATAAATAAATAAATAGAAATAAAAATAATTTATCTTAAACTGGCCTTGGCCATAAGAAGGAGGCATTCAGGCACATATGCTAGTTACTGCTGAGCCCCTGATGAAAGAGATAAAATCTCTTTAAAGTTCCCTGATTAAGCCAGACACGGTGGCTCACGCCTGTAATCCCAGCACTTCACCTGAAGTCGGGAGTTCAAGACTACTCTAACATGGAGAAACCCCATCTCTACTAAAAATACAAAATTAGCCGGGC
>NW_012109666.1:0-1222 GCF_000951045.1 Mandrillus leucophaeus | reverse complement strand
TGGTGGCGGGCGCCTGTAATCCCAGCTACTCTGGAGGCTGAGGCAGGAGAATCGCTAGTACCCGGGAGGCGAAGGTTGCAGTGAGCCGAGATCACGCCATTGCGCTCCAGCCTGGGCAGTAAGAGCGAAACTCCGTCTCAAAAAAAAAAAAAGAAAAAAATAAAAATTAAGCGAATCAAGGCAAAAATATTAAAGAATAAAATCAAAGAGTAATTCAAGAATTGAAGAGCACCCAACTAGCTATGGTTTGTAGTTTGTGGTCCATGAAAAACTTTATATATAAAACTTTATTTTTCTTTATAATGAAATTTTACTGCTTTTCTTATAATATCTCTACATAGCACTTTCTATAACGATTACTTTATTTTTTAGGTTTAGAAAATTTTTTTTTATACTTTAAGTTCTAGGGTACATGTGCACAATGTGCAGGTTTGTTGCATATGTATACATGTGCCATGTTGGTGTGCTGCACCCGTTAACTTGTCATTTACATTAGGTGTATCTCCTAATGCTATCCCTCCCCTCTCCCTCTACCCCACGACAGGCCCCGGTGTGTGATGTTCCTCACCCTGTGTCCAAGTGTTCTCATTGTTCAGTTCTCACCTATGAGTGAGAACATGCGGTGTTTGGTTTACCGTCCTTGCGATAGTTTGCTCAGAATGATGGTTTCCAGCTTCATCCATGTCCCTAAAACTTTATATATGAAAGAAAAACTATATATATATAGTGCATGATGGAAAAAACTTTATTTATAAAGTGCATTATGGAGAAACCCAAATTCAATAATTGATTTAGTAGAGTTATGTAGTTTCTTAATTTGTATGATCAAGGTGGAAATTTCCTGGTTGGGTAATCATGGTTAATTGGCAGTTTATGGTTGGTTAAGGCTGAATTTTGTTTCCCCAAAGAGTAATTTACAAAAAAAATGCATTAGATTGCCGGTCACGGTGGCTCACGCCTGTAATCCCAGCACAATGGGAGGCTGAGGCGGGTGGATCATGAGGTCAGGAGATCGAGACCATCCTGGCTAACAAGGTGAAACCCCGTCTCCACTAAAAATACAAAATTAGCTGGGCGTGGTGGCACATGCCTGTAATCCCAGCTACTTAGGAGGCTGAGGCAGGAGAATCTCTTGAACCCGGGAGGCGGAGGTTGTGGTGAGCCGAGATCGCGTCATTGCACTCCAGCCTGGGCAACAAGAGCGAAACTCTGTCTCAAAAAA
>NW_012109665.1:0-1176 GCF_000951045.1 Mandrillus leucophaeus | reverse complement strand
GAAAAACTGCTTAGTGTTCTGTCAATTCATCTCACATTTTACTGCTTTCCCCTCAAGAAGCCGCCCGCTAAGCCTGTTCTTGTGGAATTCGCAAAGTGATATTTGAAAGCCCTTACAGGTCTATGGTGAAAAAGGAAATATTCTCCGACGAAACCTCGAAAGAACCTTTCTGAGAAACTGATTAGTGTTCTCTTAATTCATCTCACAGAATTACAGCTTTCCCCTCAAGAAGCCGCTCGCTAAGCCTGTTCCTGTGGAATTGGGAAAAAGATATTTGGAAGCCCGTAGAGGGCTATGGGGAAAAAGGAAATATCCACAGAGAAAAACTGGAAAGAAACGTTCTGAGAAACTGCTTTGTGATGTGTGACTTCCATTCACAGAGTTTCATCTGTACTTCGTGGATCTCTTTGCTAGCCTTATTTCTGTGGAATCTGAGAACAGATATTTCGGATCCCTTTGAAGGTTACACGGCCAAAGGAAATATCCTCCGATAACAAAGGGAAAGAAGCTTTCTGAGAAACTTCTTTGTGTTCTGTGAAATTATCTAACAGAGTTTCAGCTTTCCCCTGAAGAAGCCTTTCGCTAAGACAGTTCTTGTGGAATTTGCAAAGTGATATTTGGAATCCCTTAGAGTGCTATGGTGAGAAAGGAAATATCCTTCGATGAAATCTGGAGAGAAGCTTTCTGAGGAACTGCTTAGTGTTCTGTTAATTCTTCTCACAGAGTTACAGCTTTCCTCTCAACAAACCCCTCGCTAATCCTGTTCTTGTGGAATTCGCAAAGTGATATTTGGAAGCCCATGCAGGACTACGGTGAAAAAGAAAATATCCACAGAGAAAAACTGAAAAGAACCTTTCTGAGACACTGCCTTGTGATGTGTGACTTCCACATATAGATTTACATCTGTATTTCGTGGATCTCTTTGCTAGCCTAATTTCTGTCGAATTTGAGAAAAGATACATCGGATCCCTTTGACGATTTCAGGGCCAAAGGAAATATCCTCCGATAACAAAGAGAAAGAAGCTTTCTGAGAAACTTCTTTGTGTTCTGTGAAATCATCTCACAGACGTACCCCTTTCCCCCCAAGATGCCTTTCGCTAAGACAGTTCTTGTGAAATTTGCAAAGAGATATTTGGATGCCCGTAGATTGCTATGGTAAAAAAGGAAATATCCTCC
>NW_012109664.1:0-1401 GCF_000951045.1 Mandrillus leucophaeus | reverse complement strand
AGAAGTCCCCAGATCTTGTTTTCTTTTGTATTTCCACACCTAAAGTAGTCCCTGGCAAATAATAATAATTCAATAAATTGAAGGTTGGTTTTGTTCTTTTAAATAAAGCCTTTGTGATCTTTTGAAGAAAATTGCGAATAAAAGACAGTGCGACTTTTTAGGGTGTGATTTATTAGCATAGAGTTTACTTTGTAGTTGATACAATGCGTTGTGTTTGTTTTAATAAGTTTCTACATCTTTGTTAGTAGCTGATGATTGTTGCAAGTAAAAACGAATGAGAATATTAATAGCACATTAAACTTGCTAGATGCTTGGTGGATTTCTTTTTCTCCTTGTCTGCTTTCTCTGTTTCTTATTCTTTCTGTTTTTCTTCTTTCTTTTTTACAATTATATAAAAAGTACATGAAGTCAAACTAATGAAGACTGATTTTGAAATTTTAGTAAATAATCTCATTTAGACACAGAAAAAATAAAATATAGAGTTCATTTTTAAATTACAGTCATAGTTTTGACCTTGACAAGTTTATTAATATGTTACCCAGCCTGAGATAATCAACTCTTGACGTTCTGTTTGTGTGACCTTCCCTAACTAGAGTGGCATTTGGTGATGAGAAAGCTGATTTCCATGGCTAATCACGTATCTTTGGTACCTTGTAGCTGTGTGATTATAAACTACCTTATGTAGCTTACAGCTCAGTAACAAGTGATGTCACAAGAGATGTTAATAATATGTGGGCATTTTTCCTGTTAAGTGAATATTGATCAGACTTTTAACACTCGGTTTGTAGGGAGGATTTTGTTACCTCAAATACCATCTTATGAAAAACATAGACACTAGTGACTTGTAGGTTATTCAGACTCTGATAAGTGTAAAATTCTATAATCCATAGCCAAAAAAAAAATATTATGCAAACAGTTCACTTCACCTTAAGCTCACACTATACTTATTTGTTCTATGTTTTACAATATATTTTTATGAAAGAATTAAAGTTTATATTCACACAAGCTACCTATGAATAAATTAATTGCTCTAATAATAGCTTTGTTTTATAACACTGTCACCAAGAATCAAAGTAAAAGAAAGAAAAAAAAAAACTCTCATTTTTACAAAAATAAAACTAAAGGAAAACATTTTATATATATATATATCTCATCTTTTAAATAATGAAAAATTAATATTGGTCACAATGAAATATGTTGCTTGAAAATACTAAGATGAAAAGAATGGATCAATGATATGATAGGCAATTTCACATCTATATTCAGGCATGGCCAGTTCCTTCAAAAAATAGTACGGGGAATAAAAAATGAAAAGCTGCCAAAATTTCCACAATCACTCTATCTTGCCCTGAAATGAGATCTGGATATTTTATATATTAAGGTAATTAAATACTAGCCAGT
>NW_012109663.1:1536508-1546491 GCF_000951045.1 Mandrillus leucophaeus | reverse complement strand
TTTGACTGGATTTGAAATTCTGGGTTGAAAATTCTTTTATTTAAGAATGTTGAGGCCGGGCGCGGTGGTTCAAGCCTGTAATCCCAGCACTTTGGGAGGCCGAGACGAGCGAATCACGAGGTTAGGAGACCGAGACCATCCTGGCTAACATGGTGAAACCTCGTCTCTACTAAAAAAAGTACAAAAAACTAGCCAGGCGAGGTGGTGGGCGCCTGTAGTCTCAGCTACTCCGGAGGCTGAGGCAGGAGAACGGCCTAAACCTGGGAGGCGGAGCTTGCGGTGAGCTGAGATCTGGCCACTGCACTCCAGCCTGGGCGACAGAGCTAGACTCCATCTCAAAAAAAAAAAAAAAAAAAAAGAATGTTGAATATTGGCCCCACTCTCTTCTGGCTTGTAGGGTTTCTGCCAAGAGATCCACTGTTAGTCTGATGGGCTTCCTTTTGTGAGTAACCCGACCTTTTTCTCCGGCTGCCCTTAACATTTTTTTCTTCATTTCAACCTTGGTGAATCTGATGATTATGTGTCTTGGGGTTGCTCTCCTTGAGGAGTACCTTTGTGGTGTTCTCTGTATTTCCTGAATTTGAATGTTGGCCTATCTTGCTAGGTTGGGGAAGTTCTCCTGGATAATATCCTGAAGAGTGTTTTTCAACTTGGTTCCATTCTCCTCGTTACTTTCAGGTACACCAATCAAATGTAGGTTTGGTCTTTTCCCATAGTCTCATATTCCTTGGAGGCTTTGTTCGTTTCTTGTCATTCTTTTTTCTCTAATCTTGTCTTCACCCTTTATTTCATTAAGTTGATACTCAGTCTCTGATATCCTTTCTTCCAATTGATTGATTCAGTTATGGATACTTGTGTATGCTTCATTAAGTTCTCGTGCTGTGTTTTTCAGCACCATCAGGTTATTTATGTTCTTCTCTAAACTGGTTATTCTAGTTAGCAATTCCTCTAACCTTTTTTCAAGGTTCTTAGTTTCCTTGCATTGGGTTAGAACAATGCTCCTTTAGCTTGGAGGAGTTTATTATCCACCTTCTGAAGTCTACTTCTGTCAATTAATCAAAGTCATTCTCCATCCAGTTTTCTTCCCTTGCTGTTGAGGAGTTGTGATCCTTTGGAGGATAAGAGACTTTTTAGCCTTTTTTGCTGGTTTTTCATCTTCATGGATTTATCTACCTTTGGTTTTTGATGTTGGTGACCTTCAGATGAGGTTTCTTTGTGGATGTACTTTTTGTTGATGTTGATCCTGTTCCTTTCTGTTGGTTAGTTTTCCTTCTAATAATCAGGCCGCTCTGCTGCAGGTCTGCTGGAGTTTGCTGGAAGTACACTCCAGACTGTTATTGCCTGGGTACCACCAGCGGAGGTTGCAGAACAGCAAAGATTGCTGCCTGTTCCTTCCTCTGGAAGCTTCTTCCCAGAGGGGCACCTGCCAGATACCAGTCCAAGCTCTCCTGTATAAGCTGTCTGTTGACTCCTGCTGGGAGGTGTCTCCCAGTCAGGAGGCATGGGGATTAGGAACCTACTTGAGGAGGCAGTCTGTCCCTTAGCAGAGCTCAAGCACTGTGCTGGGAGATCTGCTGCTGTCTTCAGAGCCAATAGGCAGGAACATTTAAGTCTGCTGAAGCTGTGTCCACAACTGCCCCTTCCCCCAGGTGCTCTGTCCCAGGAAGATGAGAGTTTTATCTGTAAGCACCTTATTGGGGCTGCTGCCTTTCTTTCAAAGATGCCCTGCCCAGAGAGGAGAAATCTAGAGAGATAGTCTGGCTATAACAGCTTTGCTGAGCTGTGGTGGGCTCTGCCCAGTTTGAACTTCCAGGTGGCTTTGTTTACACTATGAGGGGAAAACCACCTACTCAAGCCTCAGTAAAGGTGGACACCCCTCCCCCCACCAAACTGGAGCATCCCAGGTCAACTTCAGACTCCTGTGCTGGCAGTAAGCATTTCAAGCCAGTGGATCTTAGCTTGTTGGGCTCCGTGGGGGTGGGATCCACTGCACTAGGCCACTTGGCTCCCTGGCTTCAGCCCCCTTTCCAGGGCAGTGAACGGCTCTGTCTCGCAGGTGTTCCAGGTGCCACTGGGGTATGAAAAAGAATTTCTGCAGCTATGTCAGTGTCTGCCCAAACAGCCTCCCAGTTTTGTGCTTAAAACCCACAGCCCTGGTGGTGTAGGCACCAGAGGGACTCTCCTGGTCTGCAGGTTGCACAGACAGTGGGAAAAATGTAGTATTTGGGTTGGAGTGCTCTGTTCCTCATGGCACAGTCCCTCATGGCTTCCCTTAGCTAGGTGAGGGGGTTTCTCCACCAGTTGTGCTTCCTGTGTGAGATGACGCCCTACCCTGCTCTGGTTGCACCACTGTGTAACTGGTCCCAATGAGATAAGCTGGGTACCTCAGTTGGAAATGCAGAAATCACCCACCTTGTGTGTTGATCTTGCAGTTTGGAGCTGCCCACCCACCGAAGCTGTTCCTATTCGGCCATCTTGCCAACTATTGGCAAGTCTTATATTTGCTTTGCCACATGTCAAAAGATGTAGCTCTTTGGAACAAAAGATTTTCATAGTCCTTTCACATTTCATTACATCTATTATAAAGATGCATTCTTATCTGAAGGTGTCATTAAAAAATAAGCTTAATCTGATGAATGACACACTGTAGTACTTTGTGCAATTTTGCTTCAGTTTGTTTTTGCAATGACTTGCATTGTTCAACAAATGATGCAATGATTGAATTGCATATATTTGACTATTTCTGTGACCTATTCCCAGAATTCTAGACACAGTATCTACTATACTAGGGGTTAATTTATGTAGCACTTTTTTGTTCCATAAATTACAGTGATATAAAAATAAGTCGGAAGGGTGCAGTGGCTCAAGCCTGTAATCCTAGCACTTTGGGAGGCCGAGACGGGCAGATCACGAGGTCAGGAGATCGAGACCATCCTGGCTAATGCGGAGAAACCCCGTCTCTACTAAAAAATACAAAAAAAACCTAGCAGGGCGAGGTGGCAGGCGCCTGTAGTCCCAGCTACTGGGAAGGCTGAGGCAGGAGAATGGCGTAAACCCAGGAGGCGGAGCTTGCAGTGAGCTGAGATCCGGCCACTGCACTCCAGCCTGGGTGACAGAGCAAGACTCCATCTCAAAAATAATAATAATAATAAGAAATCATTTCCTTTGAGAGCATATCTTCTGCAGGACATCTGTCCTTTAATGACTCACAAATTACAGTTGTATGTATATTTTATCATTAAAAGAAATCTAGTAAATACTATAAGCTAAGCATGGTAGAAACGTTTGTGCCTTGACCCAACTGTATAACAAACATCCCATACTGCATAACAATACCTGTTTTTTTAAACCTTTAACTAAGTTTCTCTGCATGTTCAAATGGCATTTGCTAGCAGAAGAATGAATGTTGACTGCCAATATTAATTTACGTTTCTTGTTTTGATCATTTTGACCACAGCAGAAAGATGTTTCTCAGTGGTATGTAGATTATTGTGCTTTAACGATAAGCAAGGAATCTCAAAAGATGTATTTAAAAATATATCATTATGGTGAGTGGATATTTACAGATTACTGGATTAAGATGCATGATTGTAAAGATTGCAAAAAAATTGTCAAGATGTGTTTCATGTTAGAAAAGTTTGCAATATTAGTGTTTACTTTAATCAACTGTTTCTTTGCAAGAATCTTTTTTTGGAGGGACTTGGTCTCTTTTTAACTTTTATTTTGAATTTGGGTGTACATGTGAAGGTTTGTTACATAGGTTAACTCATGTCACAGGGGTTTCTTGTTCAGATTATTTATCACGTAGGTATTAAGTCCTGTACCCAATAGTTATCTTTTTAAAGCACTCATCTATTGTGCAAGCGTTCGTTTTGTTTAAACTAGGCAGGATCTGTAAATACACCTTTATGAGCACTTGCTGTGGAACATATGAGAGCACTATGGTCAACCCTCCATCCCTGGCTCTACCACTCTCCAGTCTGTTCTCTGGACTGAGTGAGGAGGTGCTATTACTAATACTGAATATACTACATATTATTTTCAAAAGAAGGTCTTGATACTTTCTTTTGATATTTCCAGTATAACTCTGTACACACACATTTGTTGTGTACATATCACTTTTGAGACTACTCTTATATAGTAGTCTTTGATAATGTGAAAATAAACAGAATAAAAATCAGGATTTCTGATCTTTGGAATGAATAAATGCATTGTAAATGTTCAAGCATGGACAAAGATTTCACTGTGATTATTAAAAGAGATTTTTGAGATAATGAAGGGCAATTTGTGCAATTTGTAGTGGACAATAGGATTATAAAGATTTCTTGAAGCTACCTGGTTTTCACTCAGCTTCATTCATTTAGGTCCAAGATAATACAATTGAAACATTTCATATTTAGATAATTTAGGGAAAGTCGGAAAAGATGTTGAGCTCTTTATAGATTACCTCTACTCAAAAAAATCACTCAATTAAAACAACCTTTATTTGCACCCAAATAAAAATGCAGTAGTGCTTTAAAATGTCAGAATACTTCCCATGGGAGACTACTAAACTTGTTTTGATAAGTCTGATAAGTGTTAAACAATAATGAAATAGATTGGGAGGAGGAATCTTCATTCTGTATCTGCTAAAAGATTAGGTTCTTTGTTGTGGTTAGCACTGATTGTCAGGAATTTCATCAACTACAATATTCAGCTCGTACTTGGTGATTGGAGATTGTATATCAGAAGGAGTAATGCAATCTTAAAATGGTGGACAAATACAAAATATTGCATGAAATGTGAGAAGCTGTATACAAAAGTTTTTGCCTTAATGTTTTATAGCAGAATTTCAGTTTGATTTGCTTATATATTAAGTAATTTTTGCATAAAATAGAGCCTTCAAGCAAAAAGTGAGAAATCCAATATGGCAGTCTTTTTTAGATTCCATGTAATATACATCAGGGTCAGCTAACCCAAGGCATCCCTAGTTTATCTTCCTTGATTAAGAGGGAAGCTTATGGACTTGGACATTGTGATGAATACTTAAAGACTAAAAATTCACGTTATAAAATTGCTGCATTCCCAAGACTCTAATTGAGCATGCTTTTGAAAAACCCACGGTGAATGGTTTGATGAATTAATTGAAAGAGATCCAAGAATTAGTTTAGAGTCGGATGCAAAAAGCTCTAAGATGTGAATGCTTTTCTTTGCCACCCAAATCCCTATTTAAGACTAAAGGATTTTCCTCCATCTGCTGGGAAACCAGTTGACACCTCTCAACCATTAGTATTCTCTGGGAATTATCTCTAAAGAGAGCCACTTTATACAGATTTAAACTCTCCTTCTGGGGTAGCACGCATCCAAAACTGTGTCAATGTGCTAGTTCAAAGTCTCGTTGTCTGAGGTCTGGTTGTGAATGCATCACTGTTCATCTCCCCCAGTCTCCTTCCCTACTACTAATTTTGTTGATTCTGAGAGTGTTACCTAATAATTTTCATGGTCACTAATCTCCATCCTGTAATGGACTTCCTGGAGGACCCAGCTAGGGACACAAGGCCAACTATCTGTACTTAAGTACAAAGTGGTGCAGTGAAAAAAGTACTGAACTTAGAATGCCTTTTGGAGCCCTGTATTTACATCTTGGTTTTAGCATGAGCTGGTGGCATGATCTTGGGTAACTTATTTCATATATCTGATTATTCATTTCTTCATTTGTGAAATGGAAGTTATTAATATCAAGACAATATGAAAATAAGTATGATAGTAGATGTGAAATTTCCTAGAGAAATGCCTGGAGAACAGTAAGTGCTCACAAAAGCCTGGAAAAAACTGTAAAGAAGGCACTAGTGTTCTTTGAAAATTGGCCCTCTGAAAAATACCTAAACATCAGGAAGGGAGGAGGTTATCCAGAAGTTTTGCACTGTCCTATAGAGGCATTATGTCACATTATATGGTAGTAGGTATTATTAGTCCTAGTGGAGGAAGGAAAGTCAGGACAGGGATCAGAAACACTGGTGGATAGAAAAGCAATCTATTTCCTGCATGACTTTAGCAGTCATGATGATTCCTTTGTGTTGGTTTTTAATTCAGATTATATACTTATTAAAGACGAAGGACTTGTCATCTTCCCTCTTCTTTTTTCCCCCTATTTTCAAGTAGTGGTTAGTGTAGTGACTTGAAAACAGTAGCTGCTCATTCAGCATTTTGTGATGAATTACAACTCTTTCAATAGAAGCAAAGAATTTCATAGGGAGATGCAGAAAACAGCATAATCCATTTCTCATTTTTTCCTCAGAGAAAATCTAGATCTGAATTTCCTTGAACTTGTTCTGGAAAACAAAATAGGAATACATATTATGAATAGTTCATAGAGTTCATAATTTTATGATAGATGATGTTATTGTAAAATGTCTTATGAGAAAAGTATTTAAGAAACATAACTCCACAGCAGTTAGAAACATCTAGATAGGAAACACATTAGTGGCCCCCTTTATCATCATAAGATGACAACAAAGTTACAATAAATAAATGTCTGAAAATTTAGCCCCATCGTCTATTTTCTTATATTTTAAAAGCTTATTTTCCATCTTCTCCTGTTCTTTAGGAGGATGGTAAGTAAATACTGTGATATCTGAGTGTGTGTGTGTGAATTATTCCCTGAAGAAACACATTCATTTTTTAATTATCTTGTTTCCTTCTTAAACAGAATGTAGGTTGGGCACAGTTGCTCACACCTGTAATCCCAACACTTTGGGAGGCCAAGGAAAGAGGATCTCTTGAGCCCAGGGATTTGTGACCACCCTGGGCAATATAACAAGATCCTGTCTCTACAAAAAGTTCAAAAAATCAACCGGGCATGCTGGCATGCACCTGTAGTCCAAGCTACTCAGGAGACTGAGGCAGGAGGATTGCCTGAGCCCAGGAGGTTGAGGCTGCAGTGAGCCATGATTGTACAACTACACTCCAACCTAGGCACCAGAGTAAAATCCTGTCTCAAAAAAACAAACCAAAACAAATGCCCAGAATGTAGATGTCTTTTTTGTTAGTGAGTTTCTTGTTCTTGGGGGAGGAAACAAGATAGGATGGAGAGAAGTTGAGTTTTCAAGTTACATGGACCTGGGTTTCCTTGCCTCTGACTTGAATGAGCCATAAATCCATAAAGAGGACATTTAATCCCTATAAACTTCACTTTCCTTATCTGTATAAAAGACATAATGATAGATGATGTTATTATAAAATATCTTATGAGAAAAATATTTAAGAAACATAACTCCACAGCAGTTAGAAACATCTAGATAGGAAACATATTAGTGGCCCCCTTTATCATCTATTGATGAACCACTTGGCACAAAGCAGATAATCCCTTTGATCACATAATCATCTTTAAATTCCACAAAACCAGATGATTTTGAGTCAATGATAGCATTTGTAGAAGAAGCTGGTCTTTTTTTCCAGAGAAGTACTCTTGGTTACATTGCCAGCCACAAAATCAGTTTTGCAAACATTTTTATGTAGCACTCTTCTTTGCATCTGTCCTTAACAAATCATTTTGGCCTCCACTCCCAAGTTATAATAAATGATTCCCAGTCCCAGGGGCATTGTACTTCCTGGATGTAATTGTTCACCTTGACTGGTTAAAGTATCTCCTTTTTACTTCAATACTCATATCTACTGACTGATGTTTCTAGGGTTGACTCTAAGCAATTTTCATCAAAAGAAGTTCAACAGGAATAGTTACCATTTATTTATAACTTATTTGTGTGAACAGCTATATTTTATTCAATATTTTCGACAATGTTATGATACAGTTTTTAAAAATCCCACGCTACTGATAAAACTATGGTTCAGTGAGTTTGGGTTACATGCCCAATGTCACACAATATGTTCACATCAAAGCAAGTGTTAAATCTACATCTTGCTGGTGCCAAAACTATGGCAGTTCCCATTGGGCCAGTCTGCTGTTTCTCCTTTCAGGCCTCCTTAATTCTGATGATGAGTAAGATGTTGAACACTTCTTGTGCCTCTGTGTCCTCATTTTTAAGTGGATATACAAGACCAACTGTTCTATCTTTACAGGCTATGGTGAATGTCAATATAGGTATAAATGTTTTATAGGAAATAGGCTGGGGCCTTAAACCTAAAACCTATTAATGCAAAGAGAAGAGAGAAATGGTTTTTGAATGTCATTTTATGTATGATGACATTGCCTGTGGTTGATAACAGATCTGAGAATCAATCTGTTTCTTAACTTTTCTGTTCATAATTACCATCTTATTCTAAGCACTTTGATGGAGAAAGGCTGGTTAATAATTGCTAGCCAATTTACAGGCTCTTATAACAGGTGGCTGCACAACATGCTTATGTGGCCTCAGAAGGGGGCCAGCTCCCTGTCAAAAGCAGTGGGCTCACTTTTCTTCAGTAATAATGGAAGTGAATATGCTCAGTTTAATTGGTACTAAGTGCAGAGAGGCCTGGTGATTTTCTTTGTTTGGAAAAAGTAAGACTTTGCACAGTACCATAAAACAACTGCAATGCAACATGAAACAGGATTGCTGTACTCTCAATTGCTCTTTATGAACTCTGTTTTCAATAACCAAATAAACTCGAAATTTTACTTTTCCAACTAGTTTTTTAGTTAAAAAAAAGTACATAAAGTTATTATGCACTATTTTCATGGTATTTTTCTAAGCAGAGGCTCCTATTCATCTATATGGAACACAAAGAGGATCAGGAGAAATGAATACTGCGCAGTAGTCATGATTTCTAAAAGAGATGCAGTGTTCCATTACAGTGTCAGGGTCAGTTTGACTGGGGCATTAGCCAAGTTATGAAAACTAGGATTAGGATGGGCTATACTATGTGGGGCAGTCTGCCCAGGAGACAGTCAGAATCTCTAAGGAAGAGCTGTAAAGCTAACCTCAGTGAGACCAATTACAGACACCAAGTCTAAATTGCCAGAGGTGGGATCAAACACAGGTTGCCAAGAGTTTAGGGTCAAATGGGATGGAGTAAGATTAAGAACATGTTAGAAACTATGAGAGAAGGGTCCAGGGAAAAGTACAAGAATACCCTTGGAATGTTACTATACATGTTTATCTCTATCCATCAGTCTGTGCATAGCATATGAGATGTCAGCCTGGCTGAAAGAAAATCAGAATGCATATATTGCTCATATTTTTTCTCTTGAAAATGACTATATTTAAGCAGCTTCTTGCAAGACACAGCTGAAAGAACATGTGTATACTTTCTATAAGGACCCTTTAAGTGCCTTTGATTCCCCCTGTGTTGTTACTACATAATGCTAGGCACAGAACAGTTACCCAACAAGCACCCTCTATGGACTAAATACATCTTCACCTTAAGTAAAGCCCCTTTGAAATAGGTCTAGCAGCAAAAGACACATATATTAATATTTAGAATATATACCATAAAAGCATTATACTAAGAGATAGAGAAAAATGCTTAATCTTCAAAGATTAATTTTTAACAGTAAGTCACCAGAGAAGCTCTAGATGGATGATTTTACTGACTAATGCAATGCACCTTCTAAATGGTTAATTTATACCTAATACTGTCACTGCATTGTTAGGAAGACTCAAAGTCAAGTGAAATTGGCTCTATCTACCATATATTTGCTCTACTCTAATATATTGCCAACATATTATTTAATGTAGGAAATACCCTTGGAGAGAGAAAATATTGGTAAGATAAATAAATATAAAACAAGCCAGTTGAACTGTATCCTAAGTGGTTCATGGACAAGTGGAAAATAAACTTTGGTTAGCCACTTTTCAAAGAGAAACAAGCAGACTGAAGGGTAGTTCTTGAGATTTACAATACTCAAAGCTATGAAGGAATTGTAATTAAAACAATTTAATATATTTCTGCACATGTGGTCACTAATTAGCAATGTTTCATTGGCCACTGAAAGTTTTTCTTTTATGCCTGTTTATTCATATATATCCCATTCTAGGCTACAGAAACTATATAAGTCAACATGT
>NW_012109663.1:1506090-1534863 GCF_000951045.1 Mandrillus leucophaeus | reverse complement strand
CAATCTGTTTCTTAACTTTTCTGTTCATAATTACCATCTTATTCTAAGCACTTTGATGGAGAAAGGCTGGTTAATAATTGCTAGCCAATTTACAGGCTCTTATAACAGGTGGCTGCACAACATGCTTATGTGGCCTCAGAAGGGGGCCAGCTCCCTGTCAAAAGCAGTGGGCTCATTTTTCTTCAGTAATAATGGAAGTGAATATGCTCAGTTTAATTGGTACTAAGTGCAGAGAGGCCTGGTGATTTTCTTTGTTTGGAAAAAGTAAGACTTTGCACGGTACCATAAAACAACTGCAATGCAACATGAAACAGGATTGCTGTACTCTCAATTGCTCTTTATGAACTCTGTTTTCAATAACCAAATAAACTCGAAATTTTACTTTTCCAACTAGTTTTTTAGTTAAAAAAAAGTAGATAAAGTTATTATGCACTATTTTCATGGTATTTTTCTAAGCAGAGGCTCCTATTCATCTATATGGAACACAAAGAGGATCAGGAGAAATGAATACTGCGCAGTAGTCATGATTTCTAAAAGAGATGCAGTGTTCCATTACAGTGTCAGGGTCAGTTTGACTGGGGCATTAGCCAAGTTATGAAAACTAGGATTAGGATGGGCTATACTATGTGGGGCAGTCTGCCCAGGAGACAGTCAGAATCTCTAAGGAAGAGCTGTAAAGCTAACCTCAGTGAGACCAATTACAGACACCAAGTCTAAATTGCCAGAGGTGGGATCAAACACAGGTTGCCAAGAGTTTAGGGTCAAATGGGATGGAGTAAGATTAAGAACATGTTAGAAACTATGAGAGAAGGGTCCAGGGAAAAGTACAAGAATACCCTTGGAATGTTACTATACATGTTTATCTCTATCCATCAGTCTGTGCATAGCATATGAGATGTCAGCCTGGCTGAAAGAAAATCAGAATGCATATATTGCTCATATTTTTTCTCTTGAAAATGACTATATTTAAGCAGCTTCTTGCAAGACACAGCTGAAAGAACATGTGTACACTTTCTATAAGGACCCTTTAAGTGCCTTTGATTCCCCCTGTGTTGTTACTACATAATGCTAGGCACAGAACAGTTACCCAACAAGCACCCTCTATGGACTAAATACATCTTCACCTTAAGTAAAGCCCCTTTGAAATAGGTCTAGCAGCAAAAGACACATATATTAATATTTAGAATATATACCATAAAAGCATTATACTAAGAGATAGAGAAAAATGCTTAATCTTCAAAGATTAATTTTTAACAGTAAGTCACCAGAGAAGCTCTAGATGGATGATTTTACTGACTAATGCAATGCACCTTCTAAATGGTTAATTTATACCTAATACTGTCACTGCATTATTAGGAAGACTCAAAGTCAAGTGAAATTGGCTCTATCTACCATATATTTGCTCTACTCTAATATATTGCCAACATATTATTTAATGTAGGAAATACCCTTGGAGAGAGAAAATATTGGTAAGATAAATAAATATAAAACAAGCCAGTTGAACTGTATCCTAAGTGGTTCATGGACAAGTGGAAAATAAACTTTGGTTAGCCACTTTTCAAAGAGAAACAAGCAGACTGAAGGGTAGTTCTTGAGATTTACAATACTCAAAGCTATGAAGGAATTGTAATTAAAACAATTTAATATATTTCTGCACATGTGGTCACTAATTAGCAATGTTTCATTGGCCACTGAAAGTTTTTCTTTTATGCCTGTTTATTCATATATATCCCATTCTAGGCTACAGAAACTATATAAGTCAACATGTTGACACTACCTCATAGTGATGATTTTGAAAGTAATCTACATTTTCCCTTTTATTCTTTCTGGATCTCCCCAGTTGTCTTCAGTGAACAAGCATTACTATTGTAACCAGAACAAAAATATGTGCCATAAAAATATTACTTTGCAACGGAAATGAGGTTTTATGTGGATTTACTGCCATAGGTGTATCATTTCGCAACACACCTCCTCCTACTAAATACGAGAGAATATAAACAAGTAATATGAGTGGCGTTGGGGTGGAGGGAGCTGTAAGAAACAGCATTTCAAGATGGTCTGCTGAGGAAGGAGCTTGTGTTTTTAGAGCTGGTCAGACAAGGAGTATGTTTATCAGGGACATGGTGAAATGGATTTTCTGCATTTGTGGGAGTAGAAAATTACTAGCAATTCTTCTAACTCTACAATTAAGAGTTAGAGATATACAAAAATATTTCTATATTTTAGAAGTCCAAAAAGTGGCATTTATCTCATATGTGGCATAGCTAGATGGATCTTGTAGACAAAACATCTGTGTTCTGACAGTTGTCTCTCTACAGGCCAGCCTCTAGGAAATGTGAGGAGTGGAAGAGTGGGTTCTTTCTTGACTGTGCTTTGTGAGTGTATGCAACAGTGTGTGTGTAAGAGACAGTGGGAGTCATGTATGTAGTGTTCTGGTTGAGAGTGCTGGCTCTGGAGTCAGAATGCGCCGTTTGACCTCGGGCAAATTACACAACATTTGTTTAAGTTTAAGTTTTCTCATTTGTAGAACAGGAAAAACTATAGTTCCCTCTTTATAGAATTATTCAGAGGATTAAATTAAATATTGCATGTCAAACTTTTATACAGCATCTGGCACATAATAGTTTCTTAATTATTATCATCATTGTTATTAAATGAAGATATTTATGAATACAAAAACACAATGAGTCAACTATTGATCACAAGCTGTACTGAAAGGAAACTACAATAATAGGAAATAAGTAACTAGAAAGGGATACTTTATATTTTTTATTACCTTCCTTTGACATTATGTATTTTTAATGTGTTATTCTTTTTCTAACTTATTGATGACTAATATTTAACATTCCTCATTTTCTAGTAATTTAAAAATATAAATTCCCCATTAAATGTACCTTAGGCTATATTCTAAAAGATTTTCTATGTTGTATTTTGAAGTGTATTTAATTTAAAATATTTTGTAATATCCAATTGTGATTTCTTCTTTGACTCATGTTATTTACAAGTATGTTACTTTTTGCCTTAAAGTCTACTTTATTTAATATTTCTTTGGAGAAAAAGACAATTGGTGTGACAAAACAATTAACAAGGAAATCAATACAATTTTCAACTTAATTCCAATTTCAAACAAAGGCAATAAAATTATAATACATGAGGAAAGAATTAACAGAACCATGAGAGGAGATAGACAAACCTAAAGTCATACTGGAAGATTTTATCACTATATTTCCAATTTGTTCTATCTCATTAGTGATATAACAAGAGAAAAAAGTCAAGAATATGCAGAATATTTTTAAAGTATGACAAAATTGACTTAATTAACATATTAATTAACTGTCCAACAGTTGTAGAATATGCATTTCTTTCAAATATACATAGAACATTAAACAAATTCTATTATATACTGAGCAATAAAGCAGCTCTCAAAAAATGTGATAGGATTAAAGCTATAAAATGGATGTTTCTGGATCACTGTTGAATTAAGGTAGAATTAATAACAAAAAGTGAATAAGCATAGTTAAAATTTGTGTTTGATAATATAATCTCTGGAGATTCCATAGATCTGTTTATATTGTCTGTTGTTTCTACTGGATTTTGTTTATAATGTCTTTTCTTGTTACATTATTTTTGAATATGTGCTGCACAGTGTATTGAAAACATTTATAGAAAGACTTTTTAGCTTATATTAAAGTATCAGATTACCTTTGTTATGCTGTGGTAACAACCTCAATATCAGTAGGTTAACATGCAAGGGGTAGCAGATAATGCTCCAGTGTTGCTATATTTCACGTGTTGATTTAATGATTCAGCTTGCTCTAATCTTATGATAACTTCATATTAACAGTTGCTTCCACAGTTGCCAAGATAGGGGAAAAAGTGTAAAATTGTATTATAAATACTTCTACCTGCAAATATACATATCACTTCTATTTGCATTTTATTAGCTAAAGCAAGGGGACAGGCAAATGCAATTGTTCCACAGGCCTAGAAGGGGAGGAAAGGAGGAAAACTGGTGGAGAGTAGGACTAATGAGGACTAATGTCTACTGCAGACTACTGTTCTGGTTACCAGATGTTAGGTTCAGTCTCTTTTCTACATGTCAAATACACACACTCTTAACTTAAAGGTGACTAACTTGAAATCCTCTCCAAACATCACTGAGCTGAAAATCCAGGATTTTTTGGTGATGCATGGTAGTCTGTCCATTAGGGTGTGATGGATAGTAATATTTACATCAAATCCAGATGTGGATCTACTGATCCAGAGATCAATGAACTAAAAAGATAAAGTCATCTTCTACTCCATACCAATATACAGTGGTGAAATGGGGATCAGATCATTACAAAAAACACTCTCATTTTGAAAGAAAAAGAGTGGGAGACCCACAGAAGTAACTGAGTCATAGTAATACTGAAGTCATCCTGAAAATACATTTCAACAGGTCCCTATTTGGATAATTTTTTATTTAGACAATTTTGTTACCTGGGAAGGCTTCCCCAGTCCACTATTCTCCGTGGTCTCTGGCTACTCCCTTTGAGAGTTTTTTCCCCCCGATTTTATCTTTCTTGGCCATATATATGGCTAGGAAAAGAAACTGAAGAATTGTGTACCAGTTTTAAATACTGCATTGCCTAGACAAGTCACATGGCTACTTCCAAATTTGAATGGATGGGGAAGAGCAAGTTTTTCCTGTGCACAAAAGATAATTAAAAATATGAGCAAGTAGCACTAATACTCTACCAAAGATGGTGTTCTCTTTTATTAAAGAGGATTTTCATTTGCCTCCGCAGCTTTGAGGTTGCCTCTGCAAGCAACCTAGGGTCACTTTAATCTAGTTTCTGAAACTGAGATTTCCTGGGCTACTCAGATGAGATAATACAGGGCTGCAGTCTTTTCAAAAGTTGGTTCTCATTCAACACAGCCTAAGAGTGGATTAAAAGGTTAGGGATCTAGAAAAAGAAACTATATTAACTAACATGAAGTGTAGGCTATAAAATTAGTTTAGAAAGAGGACCATGGTATCAGCAAGGAGAGACATTGATGCCACACTGAAAGTTGCCATTTTCTCACTTTTCTATATAGAAGTCTCACTTATTTTAGCCATGCCAGTGGGAGAGGATATGCATTAAGAGAAATTAAAGGCTATAGCATCGAGAGTCCTTCCAGCTCAGGATTTTCAGGTGAAATATAGACGTCTAGTAAAATCTGAATTTCAGATAAACAACAAATAATTTTTAGTATAAGAAGTATGTCCTATGCAATATATAAGTTATATTTATGGTAAAAGAGCTTATCTATTATTCAAATTTAACTGGGTGTCTTGCATTTTTATTAGCTGAATTTGGCATCTCTATCTAAGTGGGAAGATGTCTGGGGGAAAAGCTGCTGAATTGTTTGGACTCATGGTGTGAATATTTGAGAGAGTTGTTTAACATTAGAAAGATTATGCCCTGTTCGAAGAACGGAAACATTTCAATGTGGCTGGAGCTTACTTTGAATAGGAGAAGCCATACTGACAAGACAAAAGTCAGGATGAAAAGGGACAAAATCTTATTGTAATTTCCTCCAGACTAAAGATTTGAATATTGTAATTACTCAAAAATTCACATGGGATAAGTGATAAAGTGAGAGTTAAAGGAAGGCAAAAAGCATTCAGGAATGAGTAGAAATAACTGAATAAGGACTGCTTACTTATTGATATGGGGTTCTTTGCTTAGGTGTGATTTAAAATTATGGATCCATAATGTTTAAGTCGAAATGTTCCAGTTGTTATAACAACATTATAATACCTTATTATGTCACTTTTCAGCACATTGTTTAGAATATGACTACATTACTTTAAACTACAGTTGCCAAGAGGACCAAGACACTTCTCACATTTAGTTAATGCAGTAGTTGCTCAGACAAAACACAAAATCATTTGTAACTGCCACATAAATTTGTGACATGATGTAAAACGTCACAAGCATAAATGGGTATTATTAAATTAAAACTCTGAAATTATCTGAAATTTAAAAAACTTGCTATGAGAAAAATTTCTGTGGGTTTGATTGATAGTTCCCAAACATTTTACTTCTCTCTAGAACTGCTCTGGCATCTTTTCTCCCTTTTGCCAGTTTCCCTCTGTGGCCTATGCCTGTCTGAGAGCATTTTTTTTTTTTTTAATCATTCCTTGCATTATGGCTAGTTGTATTCCAATTGTTTCTCAAACTTAAAAATATGAGCATCACTTTTAGAAGCCAAATTCTTTCTCTTCCCATATTAGCAAATTATTTTAATAAAAACATCACTTAAACATATTCAGATGTGAATCAATATCTTAAAAAAGACACATTTGTAAATTATAAATACTTCAAAAATACTATATTTTAAAATTAGCATCATTAATTTAACCCTGTAGATTGTATTATCTTGATGAAATTATTATATTCTTACTCAAGAGCTGAATTTAGTAAGGACTGCTAAGACAAGAGCCCTTTAAATTGCACGGTTGCTCTACTACTATGGTAGCTATGGCAACTCATTTTCTCAACTAGTTTTCTGTTTTCAAACTGCTGGGAAACACTTATTTGTTTAGGGCATTGTGATCTCACTTGTACTTAGCTGGCACAAATTCATCATCATGAATTATGTTCAGTTCCATTTCTCCCATCCCTTTTCATAACAAAAAAGCAGTAATCTTTGGTGATAACATGAGTGTAAATTGGACAGTAAAATCACACAAATAACACCTAGTACAAAGTTGTCATACAAACAATCTTAAAATAAAGACTACATAAACTACAACAACCTTTCAAGACATAGAGAGTACAACATGATATAAATAGAAACAAAATGTTAGTTAAAAAGTGTGGGGATGAAGTTAGGGTGTAGACTTTTTATTAGTTTTCTTTTTATTTGTTTATGTAAACAGTGTTAAGCTGTTATCAGCTTAAAATAATGGGTTATGATAGTGTTTGCAAGCTTCATGGTAAACTAAATAAAAAGTATACATTTGATACACAAAAAATAAAGAGTAAGAAATTAAATCTTACCACGAGAGAAAAGCATATTCACTAAAAGGAAGACAGAAAGGAAGGAAAGAAAGAAGACTTCAAAACTACCAGAAAACAAAAACCAAAAAGTCCTTGCTTATCAATAATAACATTGAATGTAAATGTAAACAGACTAAACTTTCCAATCAAAAGACACAGACTGGCTGAATGGATTTAAAAAAAAAAAAATACTCAATGATCTGTTGCCTATGAGAAACTCTTCACCTATAAAGAAACACAGACTGAAAACAAAGGGATGGAAAAGATATTCCATGCCAGTGGAAATCAAAAAAGAGCAGGAGTCACTATACTTATATCAGACAAAATAGGTTCTAAGACAAAAACTATAAGAAAAAATAAAGTAAGTTAGCATACAATGATAAAGGGGTCAATTCAGCAAGAGGATATAATAGTAAATATATATGCACCGAACACTGGAGCACAGATATATAAAGCAAATATTATTAGAGCTAAAGAGAGAGATAGGGCCCAATACAACACTAGCTGTAGACTTCAACACTCTACTTTCGGCATTGGACAGATCTCCCAGACAGAAAATCAGCAAAGAAACGACAGACTCAATCTGCAATATAGACCAAATGGACCTAATAGATATTTATTGAACATTTGAACATTTCATCCAATGACTGGAGGTTGCAAATTCTTTTCCTCAGCACATGGATCATTATCAAGGATAAATCATATGTTAGGTCACAAAACAAGTCTTCAAACATTTAAAAATAGTGAAATAATATGAAGCATCTTCTCTGACCACAATGGAATAAAACTAGAAATCAATAACAAGAAGAATTGTGGAAACTACACAAACACATGGAAGTTAAACAATATGTTCCTGAATAACCGGTAGGTCAATCAAAAATTTGTAAAATTTCTTGAAACAAATGATAATGGAAACACAGAATACCAAGGCCTATGGAATACAGCAAACACAGTACTAAGAGGCAAATTTAGAGCTGTAAGTGCCTACATCAAAAAAGAAGAAAAACTTCAAATGAACAACCTAACAACGCATCTTAAGTAACTAGAAAAGCAAGAGCAAAGCAAACTCCAATATAGTAGAAGAAAAGAAATAATAAATATCAGAGCAGAGATAACTTAATTTGAAATGAATAAAGCAATACAAACGATCAATATAATGAAGTTTGTTTTTCAGAAAGATAAACAAAATTGACAAACCTGTAGACGGACTAAGAAAAAAAGAGAGAAGACTCATCTAGACAAAATCAGAGATGAATATGGAGACATTATGACTGGTATTACAGAAATTCAACGGATCATTAGTGGCTACTATGAGCAACATATATGCCAATAAATTAGAACATCTAGAAAAAAATGGAGAAATTCCTAGACAAACACAACCTACCCAGATTGAAATATGAAGAAATTCAAAACCTGAACAGACCAATAACAAGTAGTGAGCTCAAAGCTGTAATTAAAAAGTCTTCTATCACAGAAAAGCCCAGAACCTGAGTGCTTCACTGCTGAATTCTACCAAACATCAAGAGAACTAATACCAATCGTATTCAAACCATTCTGAAAAATAGAGGAGGGAGAAACTCATTAAATGGGGGCAGTATTACCTGGATACCAAAACCAGACAAAGACACAGCAATAAAAAGAAAACTATAGGCCAATATCACTGATGAATATTGATGCAAAAATCCTCAAGAAATACTAGCAAACAGAATTCAACAATACATTTAGAAGATCAGTCATCATGACCAAATGGAATTTATCCCAGGGATGCAAGGATGGTTCAATATATGCAAATCAATTAATGTATACCTCATATCAATGGTATGAAGGACAAAAACCATATGATCTTTTTAATTGATGCCAAAAAAGCATTTGATAAAATTCCACATCCCTTCATGATAAAAACCCCCAAAAAACTAGGGATAGATGAATATATCTCAATATAATAAAAGCCATATATGACAGACAGACCCATAGGTAGTATTGTACTGAATGGGAAAAATCATAAAGCCTTTTTTATCTAAGATCTGGAACAGGAAAAGGATGCCTACTTTCAATGCTGTTATTCAACATAGTGCTGGAAGTCCTAGGTAGAGTAATCAGACAAGAGAAAGAATTCAAGAACATCCAAATTGTAAAGAAAGAGGTCAAATTATCTTTGCTGATAATATGATCTTATATTTGGAAAAACCTGATGACCTAACCAAAAAATAATTAGAACTGATAAACAATTCGGTAAAGTTGCAGGATACAAAAATCAACACATAAAAATCGGTAGCATTTCTGTAAGTTAACAGTGAACAAATCTGAAAAAATCAAGAAAGTAATACCACTTACCGTAACTACAAATAAAATACCTAGGAATTAACCAAAGAAGTGAAAAATCTCTACAAGGAAAACTATAAAACATTAATGCAAAAAATTAAAGAGGACACAAAAAAAGTGGACAGATATTCCATGTTCATGGATTGGAAGAGTAAATATTGTTAAAATGTTCACACTATCCAAAGCAATTTACTGATTCAATACAATCTCTATCAAAATACCAATTACATTTTTCATAGAAAAAAAATCCTAAAACTGATATAGAACCACAAAAGACCTCAAAATAGACAAAGCTATCCTAAGCAAAAAGAACAAAATTGGAAGAATCACACTACCTGACTTTAAATTAGTAGTATAGAGCTTTAAATTATAGTACAGAGTTATAGTAACCAGAATGGCATGGTGCTGGCATAAAAATAGAATTGATCAATGGAACAGAATAGAGAACCCAGAGACAAATCCATACATCCACAGTGAACTCATTTTTGACAAAGGTTCCAAGAACATATACTGTGGAAAGGACAGTCTCTGCAATAAATGGTTCTAGGAAAACTGGATATTTATACATAAAAGAATGAAGCTAGACCCCCGTCTCTCTTCATATACAAAAATCAAAATGGATTAAAAACTTAAATCTAAGACTTCAAATGATGAAACCACTAAAAGAAAACATTGGGGAAAATATTCGGGACATTGGACTGGGCAACCTTTTCTTCAGTAATCCCCTATAAACACAGGGAACCAACCAAATAAAACATGGGCAAATAGGATCAAATAAAGTTAAAACTTTCTGCTCAGCAAAGAAAGCAATCAACAAAGTGAAGGGACAACTCACAGAATGGCAGAAAATATTTGAAAACTATCTATCTGACAAGGGATTTATAAACAGAATATATAAACAACAACTCTACAGGAAAAAAAGTGAATAATTCAATCAAAAATGGGCAAAAGATTTAAACAGACATTTCTCAAAAGAAGACACATGAGTGGCAAACAGGTGTATGAAAATGTGTGCAACATCATTGATCATCAGAGAGATGAAAATCAAAACTACAATGAGATATCATCTCACCCCAGTTAAAATGGCTTTTATAAAAAAATCAGCCAATAACAAATGCTGCCAAGGATATGGAGAAAAGGGAATCCTTGTACACTGCTGATGGGAATGTAAATAACCATGACCACTATGGAGAATAGTTTGGAGGTTCCTCAATGAATTAAAAATATAGCTACTGTAAGACCCAACAATCCCACTGTAGGTGTATACCCACAAGAAAGGAAATAAGTATATCAAAGAGATATCTGAACTTCCATGTTTGTTGCAGCCTATTCACAATAGCTATGATTTGGAAGCAACCTATGGATGAATGTATAAAGCAAATGTGGTAAATTCTCTCAATGGAGTTTAATTCAGTGGTAAAGAAAGTGAGATGCTGTTATATGCAACAACACGGATGGAAACGGAAGTCATTATGTTAAGGGAAATAATCTAGGCACAGAAAGAAAAATAGCACATGTTCTGACTTATCTATGGAAGCTAAAAATTAAAACAATTAACTCACAGAGTTGGAGAATTGAAGAATGATTACCAGAGGCTGGGAAAGGTATTTGGTGAGGCCTGGGTGGGAATAGAGAATGGTTAATGGGTAGCAAAACATTAAATGAATGAATCAGACTTAGAATTTGCTAGAACAATGGTGACTAAAGTAAAAATTAATGTAATTGTACATTTAAAAATAACTAAAAGAGTATAGTTGAATTGTTTATAACACAAAGGATAAATGCTTGAGGTGATGGATACCCATTTAGCCTGATGTGATTATTATGCATTGCATGTCTGTATCAAAATATCTCATGTAACACACAAATATATACACCTACTATGTACCCACAAAAATTTGAAAAATAATAAAAATAAAGAGTATGTAGACCTGTTTAGTAAAGATGTTGCAATTTAAAAAACAACAGCCATTAGCCCTAAAGTAATTAAAGTTCTTCGGTCTTTAAATAGCCTCTCGATGAAGTGCATAAAATGAGAACATTCTCCATACACAACTAAAATGTTGCCTCTACTTTTGCTGCTTTGAGGATCCTGAAGCAGATAGCAGTTTCTCCCTAAAACATTCCATTTTCCATTTTGGACTCCAAATTCTCAAAATCATTTCCCAACATTTAGCCCACCTTATTTTTCTGTTTTACTCTTCAAGCTCATTATGATGTACATTAACTTCACTTCCTCATTTTATGTGGTGTTCTCTGGGCTTTACTCATTACCAACTCCTGTATGGAAAGGAGAATCTGGGCAAGTGTGAAAAAATCATTCCCCATTTGAAGGGAGGAGGAGCAAAATATGAAATATTCAGGTACTAGTAATTTTTACTTTTGTTGAAAACATCTTGAGTTTTAAACCTACACTTCCACTTGGCCAGGCATTTAAACTCGTTATATCCAGCATGGGACTCTTTATAGTCCCATAGATCTGCTCAGATTCTAAATTTCCGGTGAGCCCCAGACACCATGGATGAGCAGTCCCCACATTAGCTATGGTTTTGTGATCCCTGTTTTATCTCTGCTCCTAGTCCTGACCCCAGTCTCTTATCTGCCCCCAAGAGAAAGGTAGGTGTTTACCAAACTGATGAAAAAAACTAAGGACTTTTGGAGTTGGGCTTCTAACAGACCAAAATTAATAAGAATAGCAGAATGAAAAGCTGTTAGGAGATGAAGATAATAATATTTGATTGTATGCCATGAAATGATTGTATTTTCCAAAGTCTCTGCCTTTATTAGCATTCCATCCTTCCTGTGGTCTACCTAGTAGCGTTCCTGAGGGCCAATATCAGGTACGCAATTATCACAGCTTTGCTTTCCCATTCACTTGAGCTTACCTTATTTTCCAGCACAATTTGCTCTATTTCTTCTCCTTTGTGTTGGCCCTTTTGGAACTGTTCCGCTACCCTCATCAAATATGCTTGTCCCAAGGTATCAAGACTATTTTTCTCAGTCCTAGCTCCCTAGCACTGTAAGTCAGCCCCATTTTAATGGCAAATTCAAACCTGAAATTCCCAGAACCCCTCTGGTTACTAGGGGAAAGTCCTAGTCTCTCTCACAACCATCTTAGCTCTTGAGATTCCGGTCCCATTCTGAGATCTGCTGCCCCTAATTCTGGCTTGCCCAGCTTAGGCAATTCTATATTCAAACCAAACAGGCTCCAGAGTAAACCATTATATTCCCCTTTCAAATTTCAAAAGCCTAATGGCTTTCCATATCGATTTTTAATCTTGATTAATGATACTAACACACATTTAATCAAACAAACTAGTGACTTTGATCTTTTTCTTTTCTTTCCTTTACAATCCACATTCAAAGTCACTTTTCTGCTTACTGTCATAACAAATCTGCTTGAACCCACTCAGTCAGGCCTTTATTCCCATGTTTTCTTTGAAATTGCTCCTATAGCTTCCATATTGACCAGCACTCCTGCATTCAAGGTTTTGAGCGTGCCATTAAGCTTTGCCATTCCCCACATACAAACTAGTATTTTTAAAATTTACTCTTTCCTGAGGAAGGGATACAGAGGCTTTCACTTGGTTTTCTCTATTGAAATAACTGTCATATCACAGACTTGTGAACCAGTGTTATAGTTCTCCTAATGAGAAAGCATTCCAATATACATAGGAACCTGGGTTATGATCATCAGATGTTGTCCATGAATCCTGTGGACACACTATGAACCACTCATTAACTACTGCTCAGAACTCCGTTTACCACTAACCTCCATTTGTTCCCCACTCTAAAAGAGCTCTGGTAGCATTTTGCATCTCCGGAAATTAGTGTCGATTTAGACTCTGTGTTCAAAAGTCCCTGAAAGGTCCAGGTATTTCACTTTTCCTAGCATATGATTTGCTGAATAAATAGCTGTAGGACCCTTTGGTGGTAAAAAAAAAAAAAAAAAATTGGAGGAATTAACAATTTTTATGCTTGTTGTGGTCTTGCTGCAGTGTTCTTTTATCATAGGGAACTAATGTTTCCTTTGGTCAGTGAGTTCAGGATATCTCTGAGAACTGGCCGTATCTAAAAGCTGGGCAAGGGATTATGACTCTTTACTAGGGCAATTACCTTTGGTCTCATAATCATCAATTCTGGATTTCTTTTGATGATATAAATCAAGCAAATTTTTGTTGAATTCCTAATCTTGCCTCTAGGACCAATATTCTATAAATTATCCCAAAAGTTATTTGTGTATCAGGGCTCCTGACTACCACTCTGACTTTGCTGTTAATTGTGATAATTGACTCACCTTGTTTACTGACAGTTCAGTGATACCATGTAGTTTCCATTATTCTGGGTCCCGTCACCCTCATTATTATGAAGTAGCCCAGTCCTGCAATAGCATCTCCTACCATGAGTCCTGGTCTATTAATAACAACCACACTCAGCTTCTCAGTGAGTCTGGTGCCCCTTTCACCAGCATGTTGTCTATTTTGTTACATGGAGTGTCCTCCAGGTCCTTCAAAGGAGCATAAGTATCTGCTGGGTTTTCTAATCTAGCATGACCATTTTTCTGAGCCTTGGGAGCCTTTGCTCCATGAACTGTTACCATAGTAGTTCTCACATTTCTACTCCATTAGCTGTGTCCATCACTTTTTCCAAGCTTCTAAGTGTCACTTTTGCAGCACATTTGCACTTTCTCTTGAGACCTTCACCATAGTGTTAAATTCTGTACCATGAGAATGTGCTGCTCCAGATAAACTCTCCCTTCAGTATCCAGAACACTTGGGGACCAGTTCCTTGTGCATTATCAGGCACCCCTTGCAGCCAGGTCCACATACAGTATCAAACACCCTTAAGATCTAGTATTGCCCCACTCCCAGCAGGGTCCAGTCTATGTAAAATATCCAGCCCTTGGCAATGCAGATTAGTCAAATTTCTATAGCTCCTTTCCTCCCTTAGCAGGCACAGCACATCTGTGCCAGGGTTTGACAACTAAACATTAATTCTCAGTGAGGATGGTAGATGCTGAGAAAAAGGAGCATTGTATTATGTCACCTGCCTCATACGAAGCTTCTTTATAACCTTTAGTAAGGAGGAGTCACAATCTCCTAAGAAAGGTGAGTGGCCTCTACTTCAGGCGTAGTGGGTTCAGGGTATTTGCCACTGCACTCTCATAGATTTTCCAAGTTTTAGTGTCTTACTATTTCCAGAATAGGGTCCTGGCCTTGAAGCAAAAATTCTACCAGGGCTGAGAATCCTCCCTCCACTGAAGCTCTGCAATACTTTGGATAAGTCCAGCACCTGATCTTCAGCTTTGTTTTGCCTCTGGCTTTAGAAAGTGAGGAACTTTAAATGCAATCTACAAGACACCATGACTTTTACAATAAGTCTTGAATTGATGGTTAATCATATTGAGTCTGTCTTTATTTCTCTCTGATGAATCAGTGGTGTTCAGCAAGTCACCCTGTCCCATTGTCCTCTCAGTGAGTGTGTCTCTCATACCTCTCAAGTGCCAATTTCTTCAGCTAGTGTGACCCCTTCCACCCGTGTCTTGTCACATATTACTTCTGGTGATAGTTTTGTTAATTGCACCATTACAGTAGGCCAGGGACTATCCATACTCCATCTATCTCTAGCAATGGGATTCTCATTGCCATGTTCTGACAAGTGATCAATTTTCCAAGAGTCTGCTTTCTAAGACCACTCCTGGCACTGACTATCTTCAACTGAGTTCCCTGAAAATATACTTTTAGCTGAAGGATTCTGTGCAGATGTTTATTGGTGACTGCTTCTGAGAGATACATGTGTAAGGGAGTTAGAAAGGTAGGACTGGGTAAAGAGATACATAGATCTGTAATGTTGTTGTTGCAGGGGAGGCCACAGCCAATTTTATAGTGGCTCTGAAGCTTTGGCATTGTCCCAAATTGAACTAAAGGAGTAGCGCTGGACTCTTACATGCTTTCATCGGCTAGACATAGGTTATAGACATTCCCTGGGATAAGCCTTAATCTTGGATAAAGGCAATTCACAGTGAGGGCCTGCTGAAGTAGGCCATCAGCAGCCAATATTCTGAGAATCTGGGTTTGGATGAGTAGGCCCTGAAGAATGGAGCTAAGAGAATCTCACAGAACTCACCATATCTTTTATCCTTTAGATTATGAGCTCTGCAAGATCAGAGAATGACAGTTTTGTCAAGTTTCTTCTCTGTTTTATCCTGAGTCTAGAATAGTGTCTGGCACATAGTTGAAAATAATATAAAATCATTAAACCCTAACTATACTCCCCTTTAATTATCTTTCAAATTTGTATACATTTTCTATTTCTACTGTTGCCTTAGCACATATCCCATCATGTATTGACAAATTAATGCCAGAATTTTCTAATTAGTCTCCTTCTTTTGCTACTTTCTAACAAAACCATTTAATGTAAAAGTCATCTGTTAATCCTACAATATTGATCTTGTTAAAAGCATTCTATGGCTTCCAATTACCTGTAAGATGAAAGTGTGTGTGGTGTGAGATACAAAGCACTTTACCATTTGGTCTTGGGTTGGCTCACCTGAATGCTCTCCTGTTATTCTTCCCCCACATTACTACCCTGTGAAATAAACATCAGGTAGTGTATGAGCCTTAGAAACTCTTATGTTATTAAGACTTATTGAGTATATTGTTTCTTCTGTCTGTTATATCCTTCTCATTCTTCTCCATCTGGTAAATTTCAGTTATTCTTTAGGATCAAGTTTATGTCATATTCTGATACGGTTTGGCTCTGTGTCTCCACCCAAATCTCACCTTGAATTGGAATCCCCATATGTCAAGAAAGGGTCCTAGTGCGAGGTGATTGGATTATTGGGGCAGTTTCCTCCATGCTGTTCTCATGATAGTGAGTGAATTCTCCTGAGACCTGATGGTTTAAAAGTGTTTGGCAGTTTTGGCCTCACTTTCTCTCTCTTCTGCCACCATGTAAGATGTGCATTGTTTTCCCTTCACCTTCTGCCATGAATGTAAGTTTCCTGAGGCCTCCCCAGCCATGTGGAACTGAGTCAATTAAACATCTTTTGTTTATAATTACCCACTCTCAGGTAGTATCTTAATAGCGATATGAAAACGACTAATACATCCTTTGTGTATGTTTTCTAACTCTTTGGGGCAGAATTAATGGCTCCTTTCTCAGTGTTCTAATAACATTTAGGACATAACTCCACTATAAGAGGCTATTCTAATTGCTTACTTTGTATTTCTTTCCTTGCCCTGTTCCCTCTCACTAAAGTGGTGATAGCCCTCATGATGTGTAACCTACCTTTCTCTCATGCCTAGAACAGACTAAATGTTTGTTAAATGAATGAGTGAAAGAGTCAATGACTATTGATTAAGGGTCAAGTATGTGTTTCTAGTAAGCTAAATGCTTTGCCTAAAATAGAGGATAAAAGGCAGGTACCTACCTTACAGAGCCCATGTTCTTGGGATGAGTATTATTATGAGTTGAGAAAATTAAAGCAGAAAGACTTTAATGACTGGCAGCTCAGGGAATTGACTCAAAGACTAATGCTTAGTTGACAGAATCATGACTGGCCAGAGAAAGTTTCTCTGTAGATTAATTTGTTATTTTCATGAAATAAGGCTGTAAGGATCATAGGTGAACTATCTTCTATTCATTTTTTCCTATTATGTCTTTCCTCTGTGTTCTACCATGGCATGTACTTAACCCAGTTACAACAGAACACTGTATTCTCACATGACAAAAGTGATTATCCTTTCAGTTGCCTCTGAGATAATTATAACAGTGACTGGAGCAGATGCTGTTTAAATTATTTTTGTGCATAATATTTTCCCTGATGGTCTTTTGAAACTAAAATACAGACATTTCTTATTAGAGCATGATAGCTGAGATGATTGTTCACCTCTAAATCCAATGGATCACAATTTACATACCCTGATGAAATATTTAATGCATAGCTCCAAAGTCATCCTCCTGGGATGTAAATTGGTGACATTACAGAGGGTTAGTCCAAAAAGAATATGATACCAGTTGTTAGCTAACACTAAGGAAAGTTACAGGGAATAGTCAGATTGTGGAAGGAGAATATTAGGTTGATGTATGATTGGTATGTGGTTATATTTTATGCATGACTTCAGATATTGCTATATAGATAGAGAATTTAGTTGAGGTTTCCAGTAGAGAGAAACAAAAGAAAAATAAAGAAAGAAGACGTGTGAGAATGAAATGTCTTTTTTCTGATACAACTTTCATGTTTCAGGGAGGAAGGAAGCCTGCACATTACTTGCATATAGATTTGGTTTACGTGAGCTCAACAACCAAGTTCTGCCTGAACTCACACAGAGAGTGTCTGTGTGAAGATGTCATACGAGCCAACTTTGCTGTATCACTTTCCTAGTAAAAGGCAAGTCTAAGCTTATTAATAATTAAAAGATAACAAAAACTAGAATGATACATGATTAGATGTGGTAATGTTTTCTAAGAGTGCCATTTTAAATTGTGCATAATAATTGTTGGAGTTATGTTTCGAAATAATGCTTTGTTTGCATCTTCTTATCTGGCTTCCCCCAACTTCTTACTAAAGTGGAAAAATTTACGCCATACCCTAAAACTAAGGCTATCATTAAAATCTCTGAGAAACTTTCTATGAAAAATAAAGCCAATTCATCAGGATAAAGAAAAGCATGACATTTATGCTTCTCCCACTAGTTACCTTGTGATTCTGTGACCCAGGATCTTTCTTGACCAAGAACACAAGGAGATCTGTCTTCTCCTCCAAGGGTACTATTACTCCTTCATATTTCTACATTCATTTGGATTTTGTGCCTTTATGAAGTCCTTGAAGAAAGGAATGTATGCTGGGGACATAGTTTTAATGTGCTCCAGTCTTTCAGAGGATCAGGGAGTGCAAAGAGAGGATTCTTAGTATGAAAAATAAACTAAATTGATGTTTATTTTTCTAAACATAATAATTCAGTAGTCGTATATAACTCCAACTCTCCCTCCAGATCTAGATCAAGGGAGATTCAGCTGTCTCTAGATGGAGAAGTGTGCTATAATAAAAAATTAATCTAGTCTTTGTTCCTTGTTTCTGGGAGAGAAACTAAATCCTTGGAACTCCCAGAGTGATGGAGCTCTTTTTCATTTGTAGTAGGCATGATAGTTAATGCTAATGAGGTGACTCCTGATGGACCCTAGATAGCTTATGCTAGCGAGATAGCTCAGGATAGGGGTTGGCCATCCCAGGAAGACCAATTATGTGATTAGAGGAGTTGAAGATGTTGAGTCATTTGATATCAGCTGACCTTCAAAACTTCAGGGAAGGCATGAAGACTAGAGATTAAATCCAATCACATGGACACAAACAATCATGTCTATGTTGAAACCCTGATAAAAACTCTGGACACTGAAGTTCAGTGGAGTAAACATTTATATTCTGGGAGGATGTCAAGTCCTGACTTACTGGGAGAGTGTATGGAAGTTCCGTATCAGATATCACTCTATGTGTATCCTTTACAATAAAATGTATTCATGAATATAGCACTTTCCTGAGTTCTATGAGTCATTCTAGTGAACTACCAAAACTGAAGAGGTTAAGGGAACTCCTGAATGTATAGACAGTCAGTAGTATGGGTGGTATGAGGACCCCAAAGTTGTGGGTGGTATCTGAAGTAGTCTTGTGGATGACCGAGCCTTTAACTGTGAAGTCCAATGCTAACTCAAGGTGGTTAACCTTAGAATTACATTTCAGCACACCAAATTGGGGGTTAAACAAAATAACAGGTCAAAAGAACCAAGAGACATCCACACTTCTTGAGTATTGGCCAAAAAAAAGGCTTTGTAGAAGACCCACTGTCCTACCAACATCTTCCAGGACTGGACAGATCTCCAACTACCAATATGTGCATTTATTTACCTCACAGCTTTCACCTAAGGTGGAATAATTCTCAAGTATGTAATATACACTGGTTCCTAGAGTTTTCCCATAGATTTACCTACAGTGTTATCTGGCCCAACAATATACCCTTTATATGTTGTCTTCCTTTACCTTTATCATTCCATGTCTTCCATTGGTGTTTCCTATACCTTCTATATAAACTACAAGGCTTAGAATATTTTCCCCCAGAATCTGCTTCTGGGAGAATCAAAAGTAGAGAAACTTCTGGACTGAGGGTGAGTGAGAGGGAAAAATAACACAGGGCTCTCTTAAAAAAATGATTATGTTACATTGGAATGGAAACAATATCCTAAACAGGGAATGAATGAGCATAATTATGAAAAATTATGAAAAATGTTTTACTATAGAAACCTAAAGAGAAGTTTGAAAACTGCTTGACAGTGTCAATACAAAAAAAGCTACGTAATGTGAATAGGCAACCGTAGAAGGTACCAAATCATGAAAGCAAAGACAAAATGTAAAGGGAGTTCAGTGAAATAAGAATAGATACCATATTTAATAAAAATCCTGTGGCAGAAAACTAAGTGATTTAGAGCTCAAACTTAAAAAGATCATTTGGAAGACAGAAAAAAATGATAGAGAAAAGTAATGTGAGATGAAATTTAAAAGTTAGATATGATAACTCTCAAATATTTGTGTTAGCTTTGATATGTCTTGACCTTTGAGCAACCAGCCATTGGACATTTCTTTTTGACTTTTACAGGGGATCTCCAAATTCTGAATTCATCAGCTTTCTTTCTGTGTTGCATATTTAAAGTTGGCTAGAAATAGAAACCAATTATCTTTAACATCTCTGTTATCTTCCAACACCCCACTCTAGGCTTCAACAATGAAGCAATCTAAGTTCTTCTGAGCCTATTGCTAACTATCTCTCAAATGTGTCCAGTTTTGCTTATGTCCACAGCCCCTAATCTAACTAATCCAGCCCTCTATCCCCTCATGCCTGGACCATTGCAAACTTCTAATAAATTTACTGATACCAACCTTTTCATCCTCTAGTCTAAACTCTACACTGTAGCCAGGTGACTCTCCCAAAATATAGTTGTATGATTTCAGTGCTTAGGAGCATTGTTGAGTTCCATTGTCTTTGAGATTATACCTGCCATGCATAACTTGAATTGATCCTAAGTGACCTAGTCACTATCCTGCTCTTATCTTCATTAGTAGAGTTTCCTATAACATGAATCTCTATAATTCCTCAAATATGTTACACATTTTGTTGTTTACTGCCAAAGCCTTTTGGCATGCTGTTTTCTCTGCCTGGAACACTTTTTCTTGCCTCTTTTACCTGACTAATTTTTACCTAATGCTATCTTTGACTCACTGACCTAGTTTGAGCCCTCTTGATTTGTTTCCTAGTACTCTCTGAATACTCTAGTATATCACATTTTATTGGAATGATGTCTTTAATTACCTGTCATTCTTGCTGTTTCTTAAGTTGGGAAAAAGACCATGTATATTTTTCTCATCACTATGTTCTGTATGCCTGGAATGATTCCTGGTACTATTCACTTAGTAAATATTTATTGAATGAAATATTGAGTGAGTGAAGGAAGGAATGAATGAGTAATATTAGAGCTTCAGCTTAGAGAAGTTACCTATTCCTAAAGGGATAACATTATTAGAATAGAAACTATAATCAGAGACAAAATTTCCTGTGATAGGGAAAGAAAATCAGTGCATGCTGATATACAAGATAATATGAAATGTCAAATGACATCTTTCCTGTTGTCTAAAAATTAGATATTGACGCTTTCAGCTAAGAAAAATAGCTGCTAAGCTGAGAGCAATACCAGCTCTTGGAGGCTAGCCACCACCAACAAGGCTTAATGAAGGATCTATTTTACATATTTAACAGCCACTCTGTAAAACTTTGGGGCTGCCTAAATTGTCCTCTACCTTACCACTTTCCTGCAAGGACAAAGTCACAAAATTGGGCTAATGTTGCTGGAAACCTTGGAAAAGAGACATGGAAGAAATGGCAAAGTTGAGGAATGAGTTCACTGGGGTAGGGCAGCTTGCATTCCCACTCTTTGGTATGGCAATCTGTGAGTCAGATAAACAGTGCACAGAGTGGTTAGGATTCCTTGTAATTCCTAGAGAAGGCTGTCTTCAAAATGACAGAATCCTAGCAGCAAGAACTGGTGAAATGCCTGTGGTATTGAATTGAGGTACATCAGGAGAGGTCAAGCCTGAACTGAATCTTCATCACCATAAAACTGGGTATAGAAATATTTTACACCTTGGGGTGAATCTGGGGCAATGGAATAGCTAGGATAACGTAGCCCATAGGCCAGTCACCTATAGCCAAAGGAACCCTAGTCAGAGGATTTGGGGCAAGAAAGTTCTCCCAGAGAGCATAAGTGACTTGATGCTGGGAATGAATGCTCAAATACTAAGTGCTGAGTGTGACTATGGAGGTGTACTAGCATCTGGATATCTACTTTAGCAACTAGATACAGACCATTGCCCTGCCTGTCATAGACAAGAAAACCATGTAAAGTCTGGAAGTGCTGATGCTTCATACTTACAAGTTAGTGTATAACCCAAGAATGGTATCAACCTGAATCTCTACCTTCACATATATTGGATTCCTGTGTTCATTTGGGACAGATGTGCCTTTCAGTTACATTCATACTAGGTATAAACTGTCTTCTCTGAATAATGGATGTTTTTTTACAAATTTGAAATAATTAATATAGAAGAATGTGGATTCAGAAGCCTTTCATCAATCACAAGAAAATTTCATATTATATTTGTCAATGAAATAAGGATTATTAAACACTGTAGTACTTAAAATTTTGAAAAATATTGAATGATGTCAGTCTTTTAACATGTACTTGTAAAGTCAAAAATTGTTGATGAAATTGCAAAAGTTTTTCGTTAAAAAGTTAGGTCAAGACTGCACATAGCCATATCAACCATAAAAGCTATTTAAAATTCAACCATCTGATACCACCAGAAAATCACTCTAAATATAAGGCCTCATAGGTGAAAAGTAAAAGGACTGAAAGAATGGTAGCAGCCTGAATCCATGTTATCATCTTATATGTGTATATGCCATAATGTTAACATTAAACAGAAAGAAAGCTGCAGTAATTATAACAATATTACAAAATGTAGATTTCAGATCAAAGAGTATTATCATGGATTGAAAAGGTTATTTCCTAATAACAAAGCAATTAATTTATCAAAAGAAAATAACACTTCTAAACATGTATGCATGCAGTAACAGGGCTTCAAAATACATGAAGAAAATTATAGGAGTGCAAGAAAAAATGGACATATCCATAATTGTAGTTAAATACTTTAATAGTCTTTTCCTAATAATTTATAGAGAGGCAGAAAATCAGTAATGATGTAAAATACCTAAAAGATACTGTCAAATAACTAATCTAAATGACATTTATAGGATACTTGTTTCAGGTGTTCTCCTGCCATGGGTGTGTGAACTGAGCGCCTAGGTTTCGCAAGCCAAACCAGGAAGGGTGTGGCCTGAGAGCCTAGGTTTCTGTCTCAGGTGGAAAGTCTTGTGGCCTGGGGCAGTTTTGTATTCTGAGCACAGACTGTCTAGGATCCAGCTGGCTATTGCATCTTTCTGCCAGTAGAAGTCTGAGGGTGTGAGACATGCCATGTCAAGGGCATGGGACCTGGGTGGGTCTCACTGCCTCCAGCTGCCCCTCTCTCCTTGCATGACTCTATTGTGCAGCAGAGGTGGTTCTACTTCTCCCTGGTACATTACCCCAGCAGCCACCATCAGATCCTTTGCTTGCACACACACTTGGGAAGCCAGAGTGCGAACTTGCCTGACCCAGCTTCCACCCAGCTTTGCTCCTCAACCCCTCTTAGTAACAGAACACATGTAGGCATTTTTGCGAGTTTCATGGCCCCACCTATTGCCTGGGACTGCTGAGTACTTCCTTTGGGTAACATAGGACAAGAGTAAATTCCATGGCCACCTCTGCAGCTGGATCTTTGCTGCAAGTGCCACCTTTTGGTCAGTCGGCATAGCCCATTACAACATTTGCTTGCACAAAAACACAATGCTTGAGAAGGAGAAAACGTGTGCGTGACCTCTGCTAACACCATTGCCCACACCACCCCAGCTACTCAGGAGTGCCCAATACATTATTACTATTATTGGCAATTGAGAAAGTTACCACAAGGCTACTTATAACCCAGGAAATCTTACAAAGTCCATGCCACTCCTCTGTGACCCACATGTTGGGTGTTGCTGGACAGGTCAACCTGGTCCAGCAGCACCCAACATTGTACCCATCTCGAGCTAAGATTAGACCCTAAGCCACTAGACATCCTGCAGACCAGTCCATAGCCTGAGACATTCAAGAGTTTCTCCAGATGGCTGACTAGAGATTTCAGGGACCAGTTCTCCTCAGAAGGAAGAAGCAAAATTGCAGGGGAAAAATCATAGCCCAAAGAGGGTGTTAAGCAGACAGTACTAGAGCCTACTAGAGAGTTCACTGGAAGAATCTATGACACACAAAAAAGAAAGAAACAAGAAACTAGCAGAGATTAAACCCTGTGAGACTTGGGAGTCTGTGGAAAGGGCAGGTGGGAGTGCTTTCAGCCTCTCTAGTTCTTCTGGCAGACTACAGTATCTGAACTCAAAGAGAGCTTCTTCGCCTTCATGGTCCCGCTGGAATGGACTGTGATTGTGGAACTTCTCTAGTGCATTACACTGCCCTACCACCTCATTTAGGATCCCTTCCTTTTTGCCCTGGACTCAACCTGTAGTAGTAAGCACCATACTAAGTGCATACTTGTTGTCAGACATTTTTCCACTCAGAGACTTTCAATCCTCAGGTCTTCACCTAACTGGATCCCTTGAAAATGTTCCCCAGCACCAGCCTGGATTTCAGCAGCCTCACAGTGGCTAAACCTAGAGGAGTAGCAAGACTCACATTAGTCTGGCCTTCAGGGATTGCCATTTTTAGGGGAAGAGAGACTGTACTAACCAAGGGAGCATGCTGTGGGACAAAATAAACCAAAAGATAGGCTTTTCTATGTACCAGAACTTCCTGTTCATGGGCAGGGAATGGCTGCATCTCTTTCAGCAGAGGCACAGATACAGTGCTGGGCTCTATGGAGTTCTGCTTCAGCAGTTGAATAACACCAGTGATCATGAAAGGACATGAAGAAGGGGACTTCTCCTTTCCCTTGCCCACCCTGCAGTCACACCTTGGACTTCTCCCATGGGAGCTTGGTATGAGGGCACTTGTAGACAGCCTTTCTGGAGCATTTTGGGGTGATTGTGTCCCCATGGGAGAGTTGCACAAGTGGTAGAGTCCTCCTTCCTCTCTACACAGAACATCAGCATTCCTGAAGATGGACAGAGATGCCTGTCGGATCTCAATATCTGGAACATCAGGACCAGGGCATGACTGGGAAATGGATTGCTTTTCTGCTGGCCTGGTAGTAGAGCTGAGGCAGCTGCATTCCTTCTCCCTGTGAAGACCTCAGTGAATTTCACTGGGAACTCTTCAAATTTCCTCCGTCGGGGCCTGGACTTATACCTACCACTGGGGTATTGCATATACCCACCTGCTTCCAGGATATTGCATATACACACCTGCTTCAGACACAGCTGGTTCTTACTCATGGGCAACTAATACTGGCCTGAAGGCTGAACTGTTCAACCCAGTGGAAACAATACTAGAAGAGATAAGTGCATATACCACTGGGAATGAGGTAAGCTTCATGAGACCTCTGTCATGCCAGCCCCACAGGAGATAATGAAACTGCTCCTACACCCAATGTACTGCTACTGCAAGCAGCATCTGAGAAAGACATTGCATGAAGATTATCTATAACCAGGGAACTTATACAAAGTATTTGCCACTGAAAGCACCCAGAGCTAAAGCTAGGCAATCATAAACTATTGGATAGGGAAGGAAATCCCTATCCAATTAAAACTAAATTCAAAAATAATTAGAATAAAGAGTCTACTCACATGAGAAGTAACCAGAAAAAACCAGAAAAATAATTGTGGCAACATGCAAAAAAAAAAACAAAAAAACAAAAAAAAACAAAAAACAAAAAACAATCTTACAACACCTCCAAAGGATCACACTAACTTTCCAGCAATGGATCTAACCAAAATGAAATCTTTGAAATATCAAATAAAAAATTCAAAATATTTATTATAAATATTTTGCTCCATGAAATACAAAGGAAAGTTCAAAATGAACATAAAGAAATTAAAAAGAAAAACAATTTGGGTTGCTGCCAAGTTGGCTGAATAGAAACAGCTATGGTCTGCAGCTCCCAACGAGATTGACGCAGAAGATGGGTGATTTCTGCATTTTCAATTGAGGGTTCATCTCATTGGGACTGGTTAGACAGTGGATGCAGCCCACAGAGGGCGAGCTGAAGCAGGGCAGGACATGGCCTCACCCAGGAAGCGCAAGGGGTCGGGGAATTTCACTTTCCTAGCCAAGGGAAGCTGTGACAGACTGCATCTGGAGAAATGGTTCACTGCTGACCAAATACTGCACTATTCCCACAGTCTTAGCAACCGGCAGACCAGGAGATACCCTCCCGTGCCTGGCTCCGCAGGTCCCACACCCACAGAGCCTTGCTCACTGCTAGCGCAGCAGTCTGAGATCAACCTGCTATGTTGCAGCTGGAGGGGGGAGGGGTGTCCACCATTGCTGAGGCTTGAGCAGCTCACAGGGTAAACAAAGAGGCCTAGAAGCACAAACTGGGTGGAGCCCACCACAACTCAGCAAGGCCTACTGCTTCTGTAGATTCCACCTCTGGGGTCAGGGCATAGTAGAACAAAAAGCATCAGACAGCTTCTGCAGACTTAAACTTACCAGTCTGACAGCTCTGAAGAGAGCAGTGGTTCTCTTAGCACGATGTTTAAGTTGCAAGAACAGACAGACCACCTCCTTAAGCAGGTCCCTGACCCCCCCATGTTGCCTGAATTGGAAACTCCTCCCAGTAGGGGCTGACACACACCTCAAACAGGCAGGTGCCCCACTGGGATGAAGCTTCCAGAAGAAGGATTAGGGAGTAATAATATTTGCTGTTCTGTAGCCTCCACTGGTGATACCCAGTCACATAGGGTCTGGAGTGGACCTACAGCAAACTCCAAATGACCTGCAGCTGAGGGATCTGACTGTTAGAAGGAAAACTAACAAACAAAAAGGAATAGCATCAACATCAACAAAAAGGACATCCACACCAAAACCCCATCTGTAGGTCACCAACATCAAAAACCAAAGGTAGATAAAACCACAAAGATGGGCAGTATCATGGGAACCCGATGCCAATATTTCAACATAGGTTCTTTCTATTTTCCTTAAGAGTTGGCCAGTCTGAGAAATAATGAGAAAGAGTACAAAGAGAGGAATTTTACAGCTGGGTCTCTGGGCGTGACATCACATATCGGTAGGACCGTGATGCCCACCTGAGCCGCAAAACCAGCAAGTTTTTATTAGGGATTTCATAAAGGGAGGGGATGTGCGAACAGGGAGTAGGTCACAAAGATCACATGCTTCAAAGGGCAAAAGGCAGAGCAAAGATCACATGCTTCTGAGGAAACAGGGCAAGTACAAAAAGCAAAGATCACAAGACAAAGGGCAAAATTAGAATTACTGATGAGGGTCTACGTTCAGCTGCACATGTATTGTCTTGATAAATATCTTAAACAACAGAAAATAGGGTTCGAGAGCAGAGAACTGATCTGACCTCAGATTTACAAGGGTGGGGTTTTTCCTCACCCTAGTGAGCCTGAGGGTACTGCAGGAGACCAGGGCATATTTCAGTCCTTATCTCAACTGCATAAGACAGACACTCCCAGAGTGACTGTTTATAGACCTACCCCCAGGAATGCATTCCTTCCCCAGGGTATTAGTTATTAATATTCCTTGCTGGGAAAAGAATTCAGTTATATCTCTCCTACTTGCACATCTGTTTATAGGCTCTTGGCAAGAAGAAAAATATGGCTATATTCTGCCCTACCCTGCAGGCAGTCAGACCTTATGGTTGTCTTCCCTTGTTCCCTGAAAATTGCTGTTATTCTGTTCTTTTTCAAGGTGCACTGATTTCATATTGTTCAAACACATATGTTTTACAATCAATTTGTACAACAGCGGTCCTGAGGTGATGTACATTCTAAGCTTACGAAGATAATGGATTAAGAGATTAAAGTAAAGACAGGCATAAGAAATTATAAGAGTATTATTTAAGAACTGATAAATGTCCATGAAATCTTCACAATTTATATTCAGAGATTACAGTAAAGACAGGTGTAAGAAATTATGAAAGTATTAATTTTGAGAACTGATAAATGTCTATGAAATCTTCACAATTTATGTTCCTCTGCCGTGGCTCCAGCCGGTCCCTCCATTCAGGGTCCCTGACTTCCTGCAACAGGGAGAAACCAGAACAGAAAAGCTGAAAATTCCAAAAAACAGGGCATCTCTTCTCTTCCAAAGGATTGCAGCTCCTTGATAGTAGGGGAAAGAGACAGGACAAAGAATGAGTTTGATGAGTTGACAGAAGTAGGCTTCAGAAGGTCAATAATAACAAACTTCTCCAAGCTAAAGGAGCGTGTTCTAACCCATCACAAGGAAGCTAAAAACTTTGAAAAAAAGGTTAGACAAATGGCTAACTAGAATAAACAGTGTGGAGAAGATCTTAACTGACCTGATGGAGCTGTAAACCATGGCACAAGAACTTCATGATGAATGCACAAGCTTCAATAGCTGATTCGATCATGTGGAAGAAAGGATATCAGTGATTGAAGATAAAATTAATGAAATAAAGTGAGAAGACAAGATTAGAGAAAAAGAGTGAAAAGAAATGAACAAAGCCTCCAAGAAATACGGTACTATGTGAAAAGACCAAATATACATTTAATTGTTGTACCGGAACGTGACAAGGATAATGGAACCAAGTTAGAAAACACTTTTCAGGATATTATCCTGGAGAACTTCCCTAACCTAGCAAGGCAGGCCAACATTCAAATTTGAGAAATACAGAGAACACCACAAAGATACTCCTTGAGAAGAGCAACCCCAAGACATATAATTGTCAGATTCACCAAGGTTGAAATGAAGGAAAAAATGTTAACAGCAGCCAGAGAGAAAGGTCAGGTTACCCACAAAGGGAAGCCCATCAGACTAACAGCAGATCTCCTGGAAGAAACCCTACAAGCCAGAAGAGAGTGTGGGCTATATTCAACATTCTTAAAGAAAATAATTTTCAAACCAGAATCTCATATCCAGCCAAATTAAGCTTCATAATGAAGGAGAAATAAAATCCTTTACAGACAAGCAAATGCTTAGAGATTTTGTCACCATCAGGCCTGCCTTACAAGAGCTCCTGAAGGAAGCACTAAACATGGAAAGGAACAACCAGTACCAGCCACTGCAAAAACATTCCAAATGTTAAAGACCATCAACGCTATGAAGAAACTGCACTAATTAATGGGCAAAATAACAA